>NC_083591.1:49961789-50129289 GCF_027579695.1 Neoarius graeffei | reverse complement strand
CCACGTACCCCCTACAATCACATCGCGTACCCCTAGGGGTACGCGTACCACAGTTTGGGAACCGATAGCCTAAGGCGTTCCGCCAACCTCATAATAAAAGATTGCCGGCTTTTGCATTTATATTCGGACACAATATAATAAATGTTTAGATTTCTATACATTTCCGCAAATTCTGGTTATATCTGAAAGTGATATATTCACTTATACACACGCTACCTTTCCGGTAGCTAAGAAAATGGCGTACCAAGTTTTCGATAGCTACCAATAACCCTAACCCATAAGTTCATCATCACTTGTTTACCTCAGTGCATTATGGGCGATACCTGGGGTCAGCTCCGCCATATTGTTTACTTTCGCCTTTGTTAAACACTGCACTGTTCCGTGTAACCAGTTTTAACCACACCTAAAGTGAATTGCTGTGTGTCTTACTGTGTCTCCACAACAAAGAAAACACCTCATTTGAGGTTTTATCAGCTGCCAGTCGAGAAGAAGAGAAGAAAGAAATGGACAATTGAAATGGACAAGTGTTTGTAGCTTACATTTCTCTGGTGGGAAAAAGACGTACTTAAACTGTGACTCAGCAATAGTTCCATGGTCTGCGGAACGGCCTTCGGTTATAGAAGATTATAAAAATCGATAGTTCATTGTCTGAAACTAGTGATATTCCAATGCCTGTAAAACAAAGACGCATTCTTGGGTCTTTGCCTCTCAACATACTGAAGCACTCGGCAGCTGAACGAGCCTGTCAGACCGATAAAACTCCCAAACCACCAAGGGTTCTCTTTCGGGTATGTATAATGTTCAGTGTACCTCACTAGTGGCATTTATTGAAGAAAATGCACTTATACTGAACATGACACAGCAGATCAGCGGGTTTCTGGTTTATTTTTTTCATAATGTTTCCTGATATCAAGTTTTATTTAACTCATTTAAAAATGTTTTGATACTGTTCATCTGGGCCCGGGATCATGAAGCAATCTTAGACTTAAGTCAACAGTTGATTTTTCATAACAGTTTCCCGAACTGCATCTGTAACTTTCATTGTGCTGGATCAAGATTAAGTACAAGGCTAAGATTCCATTCGGACAAAGCTTCTTAGAAAATGGTAAGGAATAACTGAAGATTAAAAGAAACAATTTTAGACTTAAGTCTCAGATTGCTTCATGATCCAATATACGTCCTCGGAAATAAGACATTCTGATATTTGATGTCGTTGTACAGTATGGTAGACTCGGTCTAGACTCTTACCTTCTCACCAAGATTGATTTGGATTCCGATTTTCCTGCTATAAACCCTCGACATTTTATCCACCTGTTTAAATCACCAATTTCATTCTCTTCCACGACAGAGCACGGCAAAATCGCTCCTCTCACGTCACTCTCATGTAAAATTAATCTGACATCCGTCATATCGCTCAACTACCGACCCCGGTTATCCCCCACAATGCATTGCGGTAAATAAGTGATGACATAGTTATACTTGAGGGCTATACAGCGTCATAGCTGAGGAGATTATCTGAGAAATAGGATCTCCCACATATTAGAGTATCTGTTCCGTGTTCCTACTATATATCTACACCGGGACAAAAAATACCACCCAGATTTTTATACTGAATGTAGTTGATGTTTTATGATGATGATTTAGTTCAAATGAAGCAGAAGCAGACAACGACATTTTTCACAGCCAGTATACACCATATAAAGATGAACCACTCACAAAGAGCAAGACCAAGACAACAAATATGGATGAACAAGCTGATATTGATGGTCTTAGTCAAACTGTATTAGAAGCATATTGTGAAGGAACAGGAGCATTTGAGGCTTTGTTAGTTTTAAACTACATTATTTGAATAAACAAATTATTTGAAGGAAAGGAAAAGCAAAACATAAATTGTATGTCGTGTGCAGCGGCATTTGTATGACTGACAGTCTGATCTCTAGTGTGGTGATATGACAGAGCGATACCTTTTCATTCAAATTATAGCCGGCTGTTTGCTGAAAATGTTATGAATATAATTTTTATTATATATAGGTGCAAGTGTGAACATTGTGATGCTTCCAATCTTGTGAGGACATTGGAATTTGGCTGCTGTTGAGAAGTGGTTGATGCTGTTGGAAATATGGCTTTTGACGGTTCTATCGAGTGAATAAAATGCATCACACAGCATGAAGACGACAATTCTCTTAGTAATTGGGCAGTTTTATGAAACTAACATGAAACCTAGGCTTTCGTTTCCATTCTACCTTTAGTAGTATTAATGAGGCTCTTTATGAAGCATGACCTAGTTTTGTTGTATAATGAATAATAAATAGGCTAGCCTGACTGTTTATTTATTATTCCATCTCTACAAGAATAGGTCTTAATATTCTTACTTGCTACAAATTTGGTCCACAGAAAGGACAATAAGAATAATAAATCATGTGACACAGATTGTTCGATTGCTACTGACAGAAAATATAACATTTTAGGATATAAACTTGTTTTTTTTGGTGTTCACTGGTGATTTCTGATGGCTTTATCGTGACAGAGTCTCTGGTTGGTATGGACTCTTTTCACAGGATGGCGTGTAGTTTATTTTCACCAACCATTAAGGCAGAATACCTTCTTTCATAACAGCTGTCTTCAAAATGTGCTGAACATAGCACAGTATATTTGCTCAGAAGTTCATGAAAGTCCGGTAGATGCTGCTACACAAACATGACCCGGATTTGTCTCAGAGCTGGAATGGATGGGAACTGATGCATCCATGTACCGGGGTAAAATTTATTTTCATATAACTCACATTATTTGGTGCTCTGATGACACAATATCGACCTCCTCTTTGTTTGGGTTTACTGTCTGCCGTAGTGAAATGTGATAGTAAGTTTGCAATCAGCGTGATGTCTTAGCAGTGCTGTATGATGCATTTTGGCTGCGACTTAAAAACAGACAATATTTTGGTAAACCCATGAAAATTCTTTGCGTCGTAAAAACATCAGTTTTTATGACTGTTGTCTTAAACTTTGCAGTTGTATGTTTGAAAAAAAATCACTTCATATGCAGTTTAAATGGCTAATGCACTGTAAAATATAATAAGCTGACTTTACTTAAAAAAAATATGCAAAGTCGTTGCCTCAAAAAAAGTCATTTATGTTGATTTAGATAAATTAGATTGGGTTAACTTATTTTTTGTGAGTTTGCAGTACTCAAATTAACTTAGATTAGTTTGATTACATTAACTTATTTATTTTGAGTTTGCAGTACTCACATAAACTTATATTAATTTGATTACATTAACTTATTTATTGTGAGTTTGCAGTACTCATCTTATATAATTTTGATTACATTAACTTATTTATTTTAAGTTAATGTAATCAAATTAATATAAGTTTATGTGAGTACTGCAAACTCAAAATAAATAAGTTAATGTAATCAAACTAATCTAAGTTAATTTGAGTACTGCAAACTCACAAAAAATAAGTTAACCCAATCTAATTTATCTAAATCAACATAAATGACTTTTTTTGAGGCAACGACTTTGCATATTTTTTTTAAGTAAAGTCAACTTATTATATTTTACAGTGTGGAGAGATACGGAGACTAATAGATTTATATATCCTACACTATTCTGTTGGTGTTACTGACATACCATATAAGGTCGCCTTTCTGTCCAAACAGCATCCAGAGATGAGGCAAAACTCCACCAGTCTCCATGGAGCCGTTCAGTCCCCAATAAATCAGCTACGGTTGGTGCTGGTGGGCAGAACAGGTTCAGGTAAAAGTGCCACTGGAAACACCATCTTGGGTAAAGAATGCTTCACATCTCAACTGAGCATGGACTCAGTGACAAACCAATGCCAGAAGGAATCTGGAGTGGTTCAGGGGCGGAGCCTGGTGCTGATTGACACTCCTGGCTGGTTTGACACCTCTGTCCAGCAAAGTGAGGTAACAGAAGAAGTGCCAAGATATCTGACCATGTGTTCACCTGGACCACATGCATTTTTGCTCATCATACCAATCGCTCGCTTCACAGAGGAGCAGCAGAAGACTTTAGATATGATTGAGGCAGTTTTCGAGGAGAACATCAGTGACCACACGATCATCATATTTACCCATGAAGATGAGCTGAAAGGAAAGACAATTGAGCAGTTTATATCCGAACAGGGCCAAAGAATCCAGGATGTCATTGCACGATTCGGTGGCCGTTTCTTGGCTTTCAACAACAAGAACCCGGAGAACCGGGACCAGGTGGAATGGCTCCTGAAGAAGCTGGATGAGATGCTGGAACACAAAAACTATGGTCACTTCACCAACCAGAAAACAGAGGTTATAGAGAAAACACTGGCAATATTGGAACAGAAAAAGCAAGAAAAACTAAATGCATCAATTCAGAAGGCCAATCATGAAAACCTTGGAGATAGACAAGCAGGAGATAGAAATACGCAGGAGTCAAATCCAGTGTGAAATCGGCCATTTAACAGCAGAAATTGACAAAAACCATGAAAAACCTTCTGGAGAGCTGCAGTTGCTGCAGGAATCTCTAAAGATTGCAGAAAACAGCCTCAGAGAGCTGGAGAAAGAGATGGAATTAAAGATACAAGAAAGTGAAAAACAGAAAGGGGACGTGGAAAATGGAGCAAGGAAGAAGAACAGAGAAGAGAACAAGAAGAGAGACAAAGCTTTAAATGAAGATGAAAGCAGATGGTATTACAATGAAAAATATTTCACTATTCTGTAGTACCTCGTCATTTTTTTGGGAGGCGTTGGAGTTGGATTAGCATTGGGACGTGCACTTTTTTCCACCACTGCAGCACCTGTGGGACCGGCGACAGAGTTACCTGCACTGCTCGAACCAGAGCTTGCAGCTACCACGTTAGAAGCACCTACAAAAAGATCTATTTTAATGTGTACAACAGCAAAGGTAGCTCTATTGGTGAATGACCGTTGTTCCATTCAGTAACACAGAAGTCAAAGCATATATCTGTCTGATCATGTAAGTTTGGAAAATTCAGTAATGTTGCAGTCCTCCTGTTAGGGTTTTGCTGGGATTCAAACCCAGGTCACTGGTGTGATAATCCAGCAAACCCCCACTAGGCCACCAGCGGGATGACCCAAGTGTAGAGGCGTGAGGCGAAAGTAGAGTATCAAAAACAGTTTATTTACAATATGTACAATCCAAGGGAAAAAACAAAAAGAATAATCCAAAGCTCGGTGGGAGAAGTATGCGCAGGGGTGCAACTTTCCTTCCGAACATTGAGAGAGTACTGCGCTGACACCACTGTCCGAGGCGTCCACCTCCACGATGAATGGTTGGGAGGTGTCCGGGAGGACCAGAATGGGTGCCGTGCAGAAGCGGTGCTTGAGGTCTTTAAACGCCTTTTCCGCCTGAGGAGACCAGACATAAGATCCACCAGTCCCTTTGGTGAGATCTGACATGGGTGCTGCTATGGAACTGAAGTTCCTGACGAACTTGCGGTAAAAGTTAGCGAATCCTAAAAAACGCTGCACCTCCTTGACGGACTTGGGAGTGGGCCAGTCCCGGATGGCCAGGGTCTTGGCTGGGTCCATTTGGAGTTGTCCCGTCCGTACAATAAATCCCAGGAAGGAGACCTTGGGGACATGAAACTCGCATTTCTGGGCCTTTGCAAACAGATTGTTCCGTAGCAGCCTCTGGAGAACCTGGCGGACATGGTGGTGGTGCTCCTGCAAGGTCTTGGAAAATACCAAGATGTTGTCGAGGTAGACAAAGACGTACTGGTTAATCATGTCCCTCAAGACGTCGTTGATTAGGGCCTGAAAAACAGCTGGTGCGTTGGTGAGTCCGAAGGGCATCACCTGGTACTCGTAGTGCCCTGACGGGGTGTTAAAGGCAGTCTTCCACTCGTCTCCCTGTTGGATACGGATGAAGTGGTATGCGTTCCGTAGGTCCAACTTGGTGAAGACGGTGGTGCCTTGGAGCAGGTCGAATGCTGAGGACATCAGCGGAAGGGGATAGTGGTTGCACACAGTGATCTTGTTCAGGCCCCTGTAGTCAATATATGGTCGGAGCCCCCCATCCTTTTTGCCGACAAAGAAGAAGCCTGCACCAGCAGGTGAGGTGGAGGGTCGAATGAACCCAGAGACCAGGGCATCCTTGAGGTATTCCTCCATGGCCTTGCATTCTGGCTGAGAGAGGGAGAACAGTCTGCCCCGAGGAGGGGTCGTCCCAGGGAGCAAGTCGATGGCACAGTTGTAGGCCCGGTGCGGAGGAAGAACGGCGGCCCTGCTTTTGCTAAATACCTCCTTCAAATCCCAGTACTCTGTGGGAACTTGAGATAGCTCGGTGAGATCAGGGGGCTCGGCAGGAGACACAGGAGGGCTAGAGAGCAGACAAGAGGCATGGCACGCAGGGCCCCATTCCACAACCTGGCTTGTTACCCAGTCTATGCGAGGGTTGTGGTGGGTAAGCCAAGGAAGGCCTAGAATCACTGGGAACTCTGGTGAATGAATAAGATGCAGGGATATCTCTTCCTTGTGACCTTGAGACTGGAGAAAGACTGGAGAAGTAACTTGGGTGACTCTTCTGTCACCTAAAGCTTGGCCATCGAGGGCAGACACAGACAGTGGGACTTCAAGAGGTGCAGTAGGGACATTGATACTTGGGGCAAAGTGAACATCCATAAAGTTTCCAGCCGCCCCGGAGTCTAACAAGGCTTGACAAGAGTGGACGGACTCACCCCAGGAGATGGAGACCGGGATGTAGACTCCTTGGCCAGGGAGTTCAGGAGAGAGGGTAGGCCCCGTCACAACCCTCCCTCGGCTGGATGGGGCGGTCCTTTTCCCAAGAGCTCGGTACATGATGCTCGGAAATGGCCAGGCTTGCCACAGTAGATGCAGCACTTATCCCTCCTTCTGCGCTCCCTCTCAGCTGCGGAGAGACGAGTACGGCCAACTTGCATGGGCTCTGGACAGTCACTGGAGGAGGTAGACGGGCTCCATATTCAGGCAGTGAGACCGGGGAGACTCAGGACTTGGCGGCGTTCTCTAATCCTGTTGTCCAGACGAATAGCATGTGAGATCAGAGTTTCGAGGTCACTTGGGCATCCGATAGAGGCCAGGCCGTCTTTGATGGGGTCAGACAAACCATGGTGAAAGGCTGAAACCAGAGCAGCCTCGTTCCATCCGCTGACTGCT
The DNA here is from genome assembly GCF_027579695.1 of Neoarius graeffei. Taxonomy (NCBI): domain Eukaryota; kingdom Metazoa; phylum Chordata; class Actinopteri; order Siluriformes; family Ariidae; genus Neoarius; species Neoarius graeffei. Next base: position 50,122,137 of record NC_083591.1, on the reverse strand, counting down.
GCGAGTGTTCGGAACGATATGGCGTAGTCTGCGACACTTCCTCCTTGCCGGATGGACATGAGCTTTCTGGCTGCGTCGGTACTGATGTCCGCCTGGTCAAAGACCTGAAGCATCTCTTCAGTAAACAGTTCAAAATCAGAGCACTCGGGTCCCCGTCTCTGCCAGATAGCTGTTGCCCAAGCTCGTGCCTTACCAGCTAACAAGGTTATCACAAAGGCAATCTGAAGTGTAGGTGGTAGGCTGGAGCTCAAAGGTGAGTTGGCACTGGGTAAGGAACTCCCAGCACTCACAGTGCTTGCCGTCATACCTCTGTGGTGCAGGAAGGCTGGGTTCACGAGGTGAAGGAGACAGTGTGGTGGGAGGCACTGGAGCGGGAGCTGGATCAGGAGATGCGGGCAGAGGTGTCAGCGTTTTCCCAATTTGCTGAAGCAGTACCTCGTGGCAAGCAAGGGCCTCATGTTGGCTTGTGAGAGTTCGTCCATGGTCGCTCCGAAGCGTGTCAAAGCTGCCATAATTCCCTGTAGGTTGGCCGGGTAGACAGTTGTAGCAGCCTCTGCTGAGTCGGTCATGACGGAGTCTTTCTGTTAGGGTTTTGCTGGGATTCGAACCCGGGTCACTGGTGTGATAATCCAGCAAACTCCCACTAGGGGGATGACTCAAGTGCAGAGGCATGAGGCGAAAGTAGAGTATCAAAAACAGTTTATTTACAATATGTACAATCCAAGGGAAAAAACAAAAAGAATAATCCAAAGCTCAGAAGATAAACAAAAATAAAATATCCCAAGGTTCAAAGTCCAAAATCCAAATAAGAAAAGAAGAGGCAAAAACTCAAACGCTCAGAAGATCCAAAGGTCAAAACAAAATCCACAAAGTCCAAAAGAAAGAAGCAAAAACCAAGAATACAAAGACACAGGCAAGGTACATGGGACAGAGGGAACTGGCACTAACAGCATAGCATAAAGACTCCGTGAGGAGGGGACAAACAGAGGAGTATTTATACACAAAATAAATTGAACACAGGTGACACTAATGTAGACAAAACAGGCAATAAAGACAAACACAAAACACAGGAACAGTGGCGACCTCTAGAGGCCAAAACAAACATGACAAGAAAAGGAAATAACAGCGGCCTCTAGAGGCCAAAACAGTCCCAGTCCTAATACCTCCAGTCCAGGAGCGTAAAACAGGCACAGAAAATAAATCTAAAATATTCTCAGTAACTACTGCCTTGTGAAGCATTACCAAATTGCAAGATATTAACAAAGCTTGTATCTGTTTTTCGACTCGAGAGCAAAATAGACCAATAAATTGATCAGTAATTTTCCAATAACAAGCTACCAATTTTACATATCACATCGGAGTCCATTTTCTCATTAAATCCATATATTAGTCCAATATAATCCCAATTAAATGCATTCTAGTTCCAGTTTGTAACACTACAAAATGTGGAAAAGTTCAAGGGGGTGAATATTTATGCAAGACACTGCATGGTAAAACCGCAATTTGGATGTGAATATGGTAATAGTAATGAATTTTTCATTTGTTTTGTAAGTGAAATATATTCAATCTGGCTGATTTGACATCGGACTAAGTGTATTGTGGCCTGTCACCCCTGAGTTTCACACCGCTGCTCTAATCTGTGTGATGGAATTAGGTCGTATCAGATGCTTGTAGTGTACGGGAAAATAAGAAATATGTTATTGATCTTATTGAATATATTGACTGATAGCAATAAAATTAAGAGAAATTTTAAAAACACAACTTTTTTAAAGACATGTTTCAGCATATCTCATACCGTCTTCAGTTTAATAAGGAATGACTAGTCTTACATCACATGACAATATATACACCATGAACCAATCAACCAACTACAACACAAATTAAAAAATGAAGATAAAGCATAGGATTCCTCAGGAAACTGAAGATGGCAGAGGATATGCCGAAACATGTCTTTAAAACGTTGTTTTGTGTTTGTTAAATTTTATTACAATCATAATCTCTTTTATTATTCATTTTTGCATCTACTAATCATAGTCGGTGTAGGGCTTGCATTCTTTGCCATCTAGTATAAAGCAATTCTGTCGCTGGGCTTTTCAATGATGCAATAATTTCAAAACATTTTACTGCAAACAAAAAAATCAATATAGTAAGTAGAACTGTAATTCTAAATATTTCTATGTTAATACACATTCCTTGTATGTACACATTCCATTAATCAGATTTATAAGTTTGCATGCAACAAAGTACGTATGGGGTTAGTAGACTATTGTAAGGAATGACAATACATCTTTCATAAATACAATAAATTTTGGATTTTTCCAAATAGTGTCTCATGTATTTTTATTCATATATCTTCATTTTGATTTAATACATTTCTTATCTTACCACCTAGCAGAAAAAAAAAGATTCTGTTATTCTAGAGTTTGTAGAATTTGTCAATGATGCTTCTCATTTCCTGCTTAAATACAGCTCATGGAACTGAAATATATATTATTTACCAGCTGGGAGGTCCGTATCGTGAAATACCGTGACCGAGGTCTTGAAAATACTGACCGACGCCTCTGGGCCGAGGTCAGTATTTTCAAGGCCGAGGTCACGGTACTTCACGATACGGACCGACCTTAAGCTGGTACATAATATATTTATATTTTTTTTTCCCAAATTCTAACAGAAAATGAAAGCGCCCGAAAGGGAAACCATATTTAGAACAAACCTGCTACAAGCTTGTCAAAAACCTGTTTGACAAGCTATGTCAGCTCGGAATTTTCCAAAAATAAAAAAACTTGATCTAGGCCACACAAAACCAGGCGCTTTCATCATAGTAAATAACATCTATTTATTTAAAAAAAAATAAAATATATATATATATATATATATATATATATATATATATATATATATATATTACACACACAGTATATATAGATATATATCAGAAACCTGTTTGACAAGCTACAGGAGCTCGGAATTTTCCGAAAAGAAAACTTGATCTAGATCACTTCCCTGATCTAGGCGACAAAACATGCCAAAAATGTGAGCATAACCATCTTTTCAAAGAAATCACTGTTCACCTGGAAGAAAGGAAAATGTTTTTTATTAATCTGAATCAGAGTCAAGAAAGTTGAAGCGCCTTCTTTTGGTTGCACAGCGAGAAGAAGTATCGCTTATGCTAGGACCAGCAAAATTGAAATGGAACGTGCATCCTTCAAACTTCCCAATGTTGGCACCAGAAAACAAACCAGAAGCTGTAGTACTTGCAGATTCTTGACAATAGTTAGCACTTGCGGAGGACTGAACCAGTAGACTTTGTTGTGTGTTTGATCTGGAGAGCACCTTTGACATGTTCCTTTGATGACCAGCAGAAGCAGATTTATAGGCATCTAGACTTTTCAGGTTTTTGTGCCCGCTGAGTTGGGCCACATAATTCTCTGCAATCTCAGCGTCTATCAGATGGGAGATACAGGTTTTCCTGACAGAATGGTTGCTTGCGTTGCCTGGTAATACCAGCTTTAGTATTAATTTTACTATATATACAGTGGTGCTTGAAAGTTTATGAACCCTTTGGAATTTTCTATATTTCTGCATAAATATGACCTAAAACATCATCAGATTTTCACACAAGCCCTAAAAGTAGATAAAGAGCACCCAGTTAAACAAATGAGACTATTATACTTGGTCATTTATTTACTGAGGAAAATGATCCAATGTTACATATCTGTGAGTGGCAAAAGTATGTGAACCTCTAGGATTAGCAGTGAATTTGAAGGTGAAATTAGAGTCAGGTGTTTTCAATCAGTGGGATGACAATCAGGTGTGAGTGGGCACCCTGTTTTATTTAAAGAACTGGGATCTATCAAAGTCTGATCTTCACAACACATGTTTGTGGAAGTGTATCATGGCACGAACAAAGGAGATTTCTGAGGACCTCAGAAAAAGTGTTGTTGATGCTCATCAGGCTGGAAAAGGTTACAAAACCGTCTCTAAAGAGTTTGGACTCCACCATTCCACAGTCAGACAGATTGTGTACAAATGTAGGAAATTCAAGACCATTGTTACCCTCCCCAGGAGTGGTCGACCAACAACGATCACTCCAAGAGCAAGGCGTGTAATACGTAGTCGGCAAGGTCACAAAGGACCCCAGGGTAACTTCTAAGCAATTGAAGGCCACTCTCACATTGACTAATGCTATTGTTCATGAGTCCACCATCAGGAGAACACTGAACAACAATGGTGTGCATGGCAGGGTTGCAAGGAGAAAGCCACTGCTCTCCAAAAAGAACATTGCTACTCGTCTGCAGTTTGCTAAAGATCACGTGGACAAGCCAGAAGGCTATTGGAAAAATGTTTTGTGGATGGATGAGACCAAAATAGAACTTTTTGGTTTAAATGAGAAGCGTTATGTTTGGAGAAAGGAAAACACTGCATTCCAGCATAAGAACCTTATCCCGTCTGTGAAACATGGTGGTGGTAGTATCATGGTTTGGGCCTGTTTTGCTGTATCTGGGTCAGGACAGCTTACCATCATTGATGGAACAATGAATTCTGAATTATACCAGCGAATTCTAAAGGAAAATGTCAGGACATCTGTCCATGAACTGAATTTCAAAAGAAGGTGGGTCATGCAGTAAGACAACGACCCTAAGCACACAAGTCGTTCTACCAAAGAATGGTTAAAGAAGAATAAAGTTAATGTTTTGGAATGGCCAAGTCAAAGTCCTGACCTTAATCCAATCGAAATGTTGTGGAAGGACCTGAAGCGAGCAGTTCATGTGAGGAAACCCACCAGCATCCCAGAGTTGAAGCTGTTCTGTATGGAGGAATGGGCTAAAATTCCTCCAAGCCGGTGTGCAGGACTGATCAACAGTTACCGGAAACATTTATGCCGCTTTTCCACTACAAACGCGGCTGAGCCGTGCCATGCCGAGTCGAGCTGAGTCGGGCTGAGCGGGGCTATTGAAGTTGCATTTCGACTACAACCGCGCTGAACCGTGCTGGCTGGAAGTGGGTGGACACATTGGGTGGAGTTAGCGAAAGTGGGTGGACGTCACGTGATGTCGTTAAGCAGCGCAAACAGTGACATCAGTGACAGTGGCGGAACAAGTCAGAGCCGGGCCGGGGGCGGGGCAAATGACCGGGCATTTTATTAAAGCTTATCATAACATCATTTTAGGCTACAAAATGTCCGCAACTGCGGTGTTTACCAATTTCAACACTACCGGGTGCAACTATGTTATTTAGTACATCAAGTCCTTCAAACGAACATGTAACTCAGAAACAAAAAACATTAGGATACTGTACATGGCTCATAATAAAACATCAATAGCCTATACTGCGCACATTATTTGAAGGGCATACGAATGAGCGCTCAGAGGTTGCAACGGTGACAGGAAGAGTCAGAAATAAAAGGAGGGCGGTGCAGACCTCACTGAATGCACTGTGTTTACCAATTTCAACACTACGGGGTGCAACTATGTTATTTTGTACATTAAGTCCTTCAAACGAACATGTAACTCAAACAAAAAAACATTCGGCGACATACTGTACATGGCTCATAATAAAACATCAATAGCCTACTGCACGCATTATTTGAAGGGCATACGGCGAGCCTTGCGCTCCGCGAACTCGTCCACGATGCTCTGTATGTCACTGATTCAGTGAGCTTTTAAGCGGTAGTCTCACGACCCGAATAGTAAACAATAAACATGGAGGACATGGAGTCGTTAGTATTGCTGGTCTTGGTGCTGTGGCTTGTTGTCACCTACAACGCCAACAGATACTGGCAAGAGCGTATAGATGAGGCGAGGCACATAAGGCTTCAGAAATTCTCGTAATTCATAATTATTCTTCTTCCGGGTTTGCGGTGTTTACAGATCCCAGCGCGCTCGCGGGGCGTGTGTGGGCATGTGAGGACACTCCTCCTCACCAATCAGTGCACAGGGGAGTGTCTGCTCACGCCCCCAGCCTCAGTCGGCACGGTTTGGCTCGCTTCAGCCCTACTCCAAAACGGTGCGAGTTTTAGGGGCTAAGCAGGGCTGAAACGAGCTGAGTCGTGCTGGTTTTTGGTAGTCGAAACGCGAGCCGTGTCGGGCTGAAGTGAGCTGAAGCGAGCTGAAGTGAGCTGAAAAAGGGTAGTGGAAAAGGGCCATTAGTTGCAGTTATTGCTGCACAAGGGGGGGTCACACCAGATACTGAAAGCAAAGGTTCACATACTTTTGCCACTCACAGATATGTAATATTGGATCATTTTCCTCAATAAATAAATGACCAAGAATAATATTTTTGTCTCCTTTGTTTAACTGGGTTCTCTTTATATACTTTTAGGACTTGTGTGACAATCTGATGATGTTTTAGGTCATATTTATGCAGAAATATAGAAAATTCTAAAGGGCTCACAAACTTTCAAGCACCACTGTAGGTGCAAATGTGAACATTGTGATGCTTCCAATCTTGTGATGACATTGGAATTTGGCAGTTAAGAAGTGGTTGATGCTGTTGGAAATATGGCTTTTGACGGTTCTATCGAGTGAATAAAATGCATCACATGAAGCATGAAGACTACATTGCTCTGAGTAATTGGGCGGTTTTATGAAACTAACACGAAACCTAGGCTTTCGTTTCCATTTTACCTTTAGTGGTATTGATGAGGCTCTTTACGAAGCACTACCTAGTTTTGTTGTAGAATGAATAATAAATAGGGTAGCCTGAATATTTATTTATTATTCAATCTCTACAAGAATAGGTCTTAATATTCTTACTTGCTACAAAGGTGGCAGACCCAGGAAAATGGGAAAGGGAGGGCATCAACCTAGTCAGGCTGGGGGTCTGGGGACTGCCAGAGGCCCCTGGAAGCTCTGCAGAGTTGAGCTGAGCAGGTGTACTGTACCAGGGATCTCCTTTTGGCCCCAGTGGCTTTACATATTGCAGTATCATTATTCTTTAGCTAAGGAATGAAACTGAGGGCCCGTTTACACGAGGACGCTGTCGGGTAAAAACGACTAAATATTTTATCGGAAGTGCCTTTCGTCTACACGGGGACGGCGTTTCCGAGGCTGAAAAACGGAAAAAATTGAACACGCCTTCCAAAGTGGATAAGTTAAAAACGGCCCCCGTTGCATATCCGTCTGAACTACCCAATACGCGAAACTCTGCTCGGATCTGCTCACGTCGGGTACACGTTTACATCATACATATGTCATATACTGTACATGCCAGCCCGGAAAGTAAGAAAGTAAGTAAAAAAGTAAGAGCATGTCTGATTACATCGATCCAACGGACCTTCAAGCTGCTCTGGCAGCTTTAATAAACGTCCAGGAGTCCTTCGAACATCTATACCGAATCTGCACATATACCGTTAATGAACAGAGGCGGGTATAGCATGCTCTTACTTTTTTACTTACTTTCTTACTTACCATAGCCAGAGTAGTCAAAGTTTTCGTGGCGCAGATGTGCAGATCAGACAAGACGGAAGACGTTGCGCATGCGTGCAGACATAGCGGAGGTCTTTCACAGCACCGCCTGGCATGCACATCTGTGACAGAGCGCAATGCGTCTGTCACTAAACAGCGTTTCCTCCTGCTGGTCATGTTTCAATGGTCAAGTGCAATGGACTAAACCACAGTTGCAAAGACATTCCAAATACAATCTGTGTTGTATGTTTGTTGTGGGTTTGGTAATGGGGGCTTTACAAGTATGTTTTGTTACGGGTACATTTGTTACAACTTTTAGATATGTAAACCTGAAATGTTTGGTACATGTGTTCATAGTAAAAGACGCGACACAGGTTTAAACAGCGCAAGCATTTATTAGTTTTCACTATAAACAATAGCGTATAAAGATTCATTAAGTGCGCACGTTTAACATCTGAATCCTTTTCTGCTAGAGTTTATCTAACATCAGCCAGAAATGTTTGTAGCCATTTACCTGCTGTAGTCTTCCGGGTGCGGGACCAAACCGGAATGCAGGTCTGAAAGCGCTTTTCAAGGTTTCTTCCGCGATGCGTGGGAAAGCAGCTCATTAGAGCGGAGAGAAATGGTCTAAAAATCTTACGTAAGTGTTTGTTGTAATATTTAAGGTCTGCACATTGTTGTAGGAGTGTAATGCATGCAGTGAAAATGTTTAGAACTGTTAAAATCTGTCTAGATGTGTTGATTGATTTTAATTGTGTTAAGACTGTGCCGTAGTCTTTTAAATATGCGCTGCACTGTTCATTGGGGAGATGGCCTCTGCAGGGAGAGGACGCATGACTTGAGCTCTGTGTGAGTAATGCCAGAGTAGCCTAGCTTGCGTGGGCATTTTGTCCCAGAATTTTTTTTTTTGTTTGGTTTTGTCATCAGTGGTTTTTTTTTGTTTGTTTGTTTGTCCTGTTTGTGTTAACTGCCGGCTTAAGAATAAAAAGAAAACTATTTTTGTACAAGAATTTTCCTTGTTTTGCTCATCATTCTGACTGACTACTCCATCCGCTCGGCACACTCTATTACAACATCCAATTGAATTCCACACATTTATGCGTCACCGTATAGATGCAGATTTCCTCCTTGAAAACGGTCGTGTAGACGCGGAAAAAAGTGAGAACGAAAACGGACTTTTGCGTTTTTGTTTCAGACCGTCCCCGTGTAAAGTGGGCCTGAGAAGAAGGCAAAGTATAAGAGAGAGAGAGAGAGACCAAAATTCCATTTTCTGAGAAAAGGTTTTGTCTGTGATTGTAAAAAGTGAGTACATTTCCTGTTGTTTCTTTCTCATTGTTTCATTGTTAGCTCTGTAAGAATTATGTTTCTTGAATCAGGTAAAATACATATTAAGTGTTATATATATATATATATGGCACGGTGGTGTAGTGGTTAGCGCTGTCGCCTCACAGCAAGAAGGTCCGGGTTCGAGCCCCGTGGCCGGCGAGGGCTTTTCTGTGCGGAGTTTGCATGTTCTCCCCGTGTCCGCGTGGGTTTCCTCCGGGGGCTCCAGTTTCCCCCACAGTCCAAAGACATGCAGGTTAGGTTAACTGGTGACTCTAAAGTGACCGTAGGTGTGAATGTGAGTGTGAATGGTTGTCTGTGTCTATGTGTCAGCCCTGTGATGACCTGGCGACTTGTCCAGGGTGTACCCCACCTTTCACCCATAGTCAGCTGGGATAGGCTCCAGCTTGCCTGCGACCCTGTAGAACAGGATAAAGAGGATACAGGTAATGAGATTATATATATATATATTAAAAAAAAATTTTACACCTACTGGGAAATCAGCAAATAAAACACTTGTATGTGGAAAAACTGTTAAAACAAAAGAAACCCCAATTAAATTTTAGTCAATAACCCCAGCTGTATCTTAAAAAAAAATATGTCCAGGGGACTGGGCGGAGTTTTACTGCAGAATGTAGACTGATGACATCATGTTGGTTGCAAAGTGCGTGTTTTTCACAGAGCTTTGCTTTTCCTGGCAGATCCAGTTCTCGATGGCCTAAGGCATTCCGTCAACCTCATAATAAAAGATTGCCGACTTTTGCGTTTATATTCGGACACAATATAATAAATGTTTAGATTTCTATACATTTCCGCAAATTCTGGTTATATCTAAAAGTGATATATCCACTTATACACACGCTACCTTTCCGGTAGCTAAGAAAATGGCGTACCAAGTTTTCGATAGCTACCAATGACCCTAACCCATAAGTACATCATCGCTTGTTTACCTCAGTGCATTATGGGCGATACCTGGGGTCAGCTCCGCCATATTGTTTACTTTCGCCTTTGTTAAACACTGCACTGTTCTGTCTAACCGGTTTTAACCACACCTAAAGTGAACTGCTGTGTGCCTTACTGTGTCTTCATAAGAAAGAGAACACCTCATTTGAGCTTTTATCAGCTGCCAGTTGAGAAGAAGAGAAGAAAGAAATGGACAATTGAAATGGACAAGTGTTTGAAGCTTACATTTCTCTGGTGTGAAAAAGACGTACTTAAACTGTGACTCAGCAATAGTTCCATGGTCTGCGGAACGGCCTTCGGTTATAGAAGATTATAACAATCGATAGTTCATCGTCTGAAACTAGTGATATTCCAAAGCCTGTAAAACAAAGACGCGTTCTTGGGCCTTTGCCTCTCAACATACTGAAGCACTCGGCAGCTGAACGAGCCTGTCGGACCGATAAAACTCCCAAACCACCAAGGGTTCTCTTTCGGGTATGTATAATGTTCAGTATACCTCACTAGTGCCATTTATTGGAGAAAATGCACTTTTACTGAACATGACACGACAGATCAGCGGGTTTCTGGTTTATTTTTTTCATAATGTTTCCTGATATCAAGTTTTATTTAACTAACTCATTTAAAAATGTTTTGATACTGTTCATCTGGGCCCGGGATCACGAAGCAATCTTAGACTTAAGTCAACAGTTGATTTTTCATAACAGTTTCCCGAACTGCATCTGTAACTTTCATTGTGCTGGATCAAGATTAAGTACAAGGCTAAGATTCCATTAGAACAAAGCTTCTTAGAAAATGGTAAGGAATAACTGAAGATTAAAAGAAACAATTTTAGACTTAAGTCTCAGATTGCTTCATGATCCAATATACGTCCTCAGAAATAAGACATTCTGAGATTTGATGTCGTTGTACAGTATGGTAGACTCGGTCTAGACTCTTACCTTCTCAGCAAGCTTGATTTGGATTCCGATTTTCCTGCTATAAACCCTTGACATTTTATCCACCTGTTTAAATCACCAATTTCATTCTCTTCCACGACAGAGCACGGCAAAATCGCTCCTCTCACGTCACTCTCATGTAAAATTAATCTGACATCCGTCATATCGCTCAACTACCGACCCCGGTTATCCCCCACAATGCATTGCGGTAAACAAGTGATGACATAGTTATACTTGAGGGCTATACAGCGTCATAGCTGAGGAGATTATCCGAGAAATGGGATTTCCCACATATTAGAGTATCTGTTCCGTGTTCTTACTATATATCTACACTGGGACAAAAAATACCACCCAGATTTTTATATTGAATGTAGTTGAGGTTTTATGATGATTTAGTTCAATTGAAGCAGAAGCAGACTACGATGTTTTTCACAGCCAGTATGCACCATATAAAGATGAACCACTCACAAAGAGGAAGACCAAGACAACAATATGGATGAACAAGCTGATATTGATGGTCTTCGTCAAACTGTATTAGAAGCATATTATGAAGGAACAGGAGCAGTTGAGGCTTGGTTAGTTTTAAACTACATTATTTGGAGAAACAAATTATTTGAAGGAAAGGAAAAGCAAAACATAAATTGTATGTCGTGTGCAGCGGCATTTGTATGACTGACAGTCTGATCTCTAGTGTGGTGATATGACAGAGCGATACCTTTTTCATTCAAATTATAGCCGGCTGCTTGCTGAAAATGTTATGAATATAATTTTTATTATATATAGGTGCAAGTGTGAACATTGTGATGCTTCCAATCTTGTGAGGACATTGGAATTTGGCTGCTGTCGAGAAGTGGTTGATGCTGTTGGAAATATGGCTTTTGACGGTTCTATCGAGCGAATAAAATGCATCACACAGCATGAAGACGACAATTCTCTTAGTAATTGGGCAGTTTTATGAAACTAACATGAAACCTAGGCTTTCGTTTCCATTTTACCTTTAGTAGTATTAATGAGGCTCTTTATGAAGCACCACCTAGTTTTGTTGCATAATGAATAATAAATAGGCTAGCCTGACTGTTTATTTATTATTCCATCTCTACAAGAATAGGTCTTAATATTCTTACTTGCTACAAATTTGATCCACAATAAGGACAATAAGAACAATAAATCATGTGACACAGATTGTTCGATTGCTACTGACAGAAAATATAACATTTTAGGATATAAACTTGTTTTTTTTGGTGTTCACTGGTGATTTCTGATGGCTTTATCATGACAGAGTCTCTGGTTGGTATGGACTCTTTTCACAGGATGGCATGTAGTTTATTTTCACCAACCATTAAGGTAGAATACCTTCTTTCATAACAGCTGTCTTCAAAATGTGCTGAACATAGCACAGTATATTTGCTCAGAAGTTCATGAAAGTCCGTAGATGCCGCTGCACAAACATGACCCGGTTTTGTCTCAGAGGTGGATTGGATGGGAACTGATGCATCCATGTACCGGGGTAAAATTTATGTTCATATAACTCACATTATTTGGTGCTCTGATGACACAATATCGACCTCCTCTTTGTTTGGGTTTACTGTCTGCCGTAGTGAAATGTGATAGTAAGTTTGCAATCAGCGTGACGTCTTAGCAGTGCTGTATGATGCATTTTGGCTGCGACTTAAAAACAGACAATATTTTAGTAAACCCATGAAGATTCTTTGTGTCGTAAAAACATCAGTTTTTATGACTGTTGTCTTAAACTTTGCAGTTGTATGTTTGAAAAAAAATCACTTCATATGCAGTTTAAATGGCTAACGGAGAGATACGGAGACTAATAGATTTATACATATATATCCTACACTATTCTGTTGGTGTTACTAAAATATAAGGTCGCCTTTCTGTCCAAACAGCATCCAGAGATGAGGCGAAACTCCACCAGTCTCCATGGAGCCGTTCAGTCCCCAATAAATCAGCTACGGTTGGTGCTGGTGGGCAGAACAGGTTCAGGTAAAAGTGCCACTGGAAACACCATCTTGGGTAAAGAATGCTTCCCGTCTGAAGTGAGCATGGACTCGGTGACAAACAAATGCCAGAAGGAATGTGGAGAAGTTCAGGGGCGGAGCCTGGCACTGATTGACACTCCTGGCTGGTTTGACACCTCCCTCCAGCAAAGTGAGGTAACAGAAGACGTGGTAAGATGTCTGACCATGTGTTCACCTGGACCACATGCATTTCTGCTCATCATACCAATCACTCGCTTCACAGAGGAGCATCAGAAGACTTTAGATATGATTGAGGCAGCTTTCAAGGAGAACATGAGTGACCACACAATCATTATATTTACCCATGAAGACGAGCTGAAAGGAAAGCCAATTGAGCAGTTTATATCGAGACAGAGTCAAAGAATCCAGGATGTCATTGCACGATTCGGTGGCCGTTTCTTGACTTTCAACAACAAGAACCCAGAGAACCGTGACCAGGTGGAACGGCTCCTGAAGAAGCTGGATGAGATGCTGGAACAGAACAACTATGGTCACTTCACCAACCAGGAAACAAAGGTTATAGAGAAAGCACTGGCAATATTGGAAGAGAAAAAGCAAGAAAAACTAAATGCATTAATTCAGACAGCCAAGCAGGAAGTTAAACAGATGGCTGAACGTCGCAAGGCTGATATCATGAATGCCTTGGAGAAAGACAAGCAGGAGATAGAAAGACGCAGGAGTCAAATCCAGGGTGAAATCGGCCATTTAACAGCAGAAATTCTCAAAAAACATGAAAAACCTTATGGAGAGCTGCAGTTGCTGCAGGAATCTCTAAAGATTGCAGAAAACAGGCTCAGAGAGCTGGAGAAAGAGATGGAATTAAAGATAGAAGAAAGTGAAAAAAAGAAAAGGGATGTGGAAAAATGGAGCAAGGAAGAAGAGCAGAGAAGAGAACAAGAAGTGAGAGAAAATGCTTCAAATGAAGATGAAAGCAGATGGTATTACGATGAAAAATATTTCACTATTCTGAAGTACCTCATCATTTTTTTGGGAGGCGCTGGAGCTGGATTAGCATTGGGACCTGCACTTTTTTTCACCGCTGCAGCACCTGTGGGACTGGCGGCAGAGTTAACTGCACTGCTCGGACCAGAGCTTGCAGCTGCCGTGTTAGCAGTCTGTACCGCAGCAGCAAAGGTAGCTCCATTGGTGACTGGCCTTTGTTCCATTCAGTAACACAGAAGTCAAAGCATATGTCTGTCTGATCATGTAAGTTTGGAAAAGTCAGTAATGTTGCCGTCCTCCAGTCCAGGAGTGTAAAACAGCCACAGAAAATAAATCTAAAATATTCTCAGTAACTACTGCCTTGTGAAGCAAAACCAAATTGCAAGATATTAACAAAGCTTGTATTTGTTTTTCAACTCGAGAGCAAAATAGACCAACAAGTTGATCAGTAATTTTCCAATAACAAGCTACCAGTTTTACACATCATCATATCAGATTCCATTTCCTCATTCAGTCCACATATTAATCCAATATAATCCTAATTAAATCCATTCCAGTTTGTAACACTACAAAATGTGGAAAAGTTCAAGGGGGTGAATATTTATGCAAGACACTGCATGGTAAAACCACAATTTGGATGTGAATATGGTAATAGTAATGAATTGTTCATTTGTTTGTATTCAATCTGGCTGATTTGACATCGGACTAAGTGTATTGTGGCCTGTTACCCCTGAGTTTCACACCGCTGCTCTAATCTGTGTGATGGAATTAGGTCGTATCAGATGCTTGTAGTGTGCAGGAAAAATAAGAAATATGTTATTGATCTTATTGAATATATTGACTGATAGCAATAAAATTAAGAGAAATTTAAAAAACACAAAACAACTTTTTTAAAGACATGTTTCAGCATATCTCATACCGTCTTCAGTTTAATAAGGAATTACTAGTCTTACATCACATGACAATATATACACCATGAACCAATCAACCAACTACAACACACATTAAAAAATTAAGATAAAGCATAGGATTCCTCAGGAAACTGAAGATGGCATAGGATATGCCGAAACATGTCTTTAAAAAGCTGTTTTATGTTTTTTAAATTTTATTACAATCATAATCTCTTTTATTATTCATTTTGCATCTACTAATCATAGTCGGTGTAGGGCTTGCATTCTTTGCCATCTAGTACAAAGCAATTCTGTCTTTGGGCTTTTCAATGATGCAATAATTTCAAAACATTTTACTGTAAACAAAAAAATCAATATAGTAAGTAGAACTGTAATTCTAAATATTTCTATGTTAATACACATTCCTTGTATGTACACATTCCATTAATCAGATTTATAAGTTTGCATGCAACAAAGTACGTATGGGGTTAGTAGACTATTGTAAGGAATGACAATACATCTTTTATAAATACAATAAATTTTGGATTTTTCCAAATAGTGTCTCATGTATTTTTATTCATATGTCTTTGTTTTGATTTAATACATTTCTTATCTTACCACCTAGCAGAAAAAAAAGATTCTGTTATTCTAGAGTTTGTAGAATTTGTCAATGATGCTTCTCATTTCCTGCTTAAATACAGCTCATGGAACTGAAATATATATTATTTACCAGCTGGGAGGTCCGTATCGTGAAATACCGTGACCGAGGTCTTGAAAATACTGACCGATGCCTCTGGGCTGAGGTCACGGTATTTCACGATACGGACCAACCTTAAGCTGGTCAATAATATATTTATATTTTTCTTTACCAAATTCTAACAGAAAATGAGAGCGCCCAAAAGGGAAACCACATTTAGAACAAACCTGCTACAAGTTTGTTAAAACCCTGTTTGACAAGCTGTCAGCTCGGAATTTTCCAAAAATAAAAAACTTGATCTAGGCCACACAAAACTAGGCGCTTTCATCATCTCATCTCATCTCATCTCATCTCATTATCTCTAGCCGCTTTATCCTGTTCTACAGGGTTACAGGCAAGCTGTAGCCTATCCCAGCTGACTACGGGCGAAAGGCGGGGTACACCCTGGACAAGTTGCCAGGTCATCACAGGGCTGACACATAGACACAGACAACCATTCACACTCACATTCACACCTACGGTCAATTTAGAGTCACCAGTTAACCTAAACTGCATGTCTTTGGACTGTGGGGGAAACCGGAGCACCCGGAGGAAACCCACGCGGACACGGGGAGAACATGCAAACTCCGCACAGAAAGGCCCTCGCCAGCCATGGGGCTCGAAACCGAACCTTCTTGCTGTGAGGCGACAGTGCTAACCACTACACCACCGTGCCGCCCAGTAAATTTTATATAATTTTTTTCTTTACAAAATTGTTACAAAATGAGAGCACGTGAAAGGAAAACGATATTTAGAACAAACCTGCTACAAACTCATCAGAAAGCTGTTTGACAAGCTACAGGAGCTCGGAATTTTCCGAAAAGAAAATTTGATCTAGATCACTTCCCTGATCTAGGCAACAAAACATGCCAAAAATGTGAGCATAACCACCTTTTCAAAGAAATCACTGTTCACCTGGAAGAAAGGAAAATGTTTTTTATTAATCTGAATCAGAGTCAAGAAAGTTGAAGCACCTTCTCTTGGTTGCACAGCGAGAAGTAGTATCGCTTGTGCTAGGACCAGCGAAATTGAAATGGAACGTGCATCCTTCAAACTTCCCAATGTTGGCACCAGAAAACAAACCAGAAGCTGTAGTACTTGCAGATTCTTGACAATAGTTAGCACTTGCGGAGGACTGAACCAGTAGACTTTGTTGTGTGTTTGATCTGGAGAGCACCTTTGACATGTTCCTTTGATGACCAGCAGAAGCAGATTTATAGGGGTCATTCCATGTCAATTCAACCAGGGCCCACGCACTCACCGGTAGGTCTCAAAAAATTCTGAAAAAATCACCAGATGTACCCATGTTACCTAGGAGAAACACTGTAAATTTATTTGAATGTAAGATGTATACTTTCCATGTTACAGCCAGTTTTACTGGGGGAGCGGGGTGTCAATTTTGTTCAGGCTCTTTTTTTTTTGTCAAAGTTCACAAGCCCATAGCTCAAGAAGAACTAAACCATGTAAATTTTGCATCCTGGTACATAAATAGACATAGTATGTAGTAAAACTGTCATTTTGGGTCTGGATGATCCTGCATGGTCATAGCACTCCCTCAAAGATGATCAAAATTTTATTGGAGTTTTTGGCTGTGCTCTGTTTAGGCCTTCAGAAGACATATTTTTACCCAACATAGGCTCTTGATTTTTTTCCCTTATTGAGATAAGTAGAAACACTCTCAAAAAAAGCAATAAACAGAAAGGAAACTCTATCAGTGTTTAAACAGAAGACCTCACAAGTCTGACAAATCATTTTGGATGTCATTTTCAGAGCACCCTAACACCTTGTGGGAATATTTTTTTCTTTATTCTCCATGATCCCTTCTTTTTAAAAACACCAATTTGGCTTGTCTTACTCGAATCTTTCTTTTTTATTTTCCACTCTGAACATGGGCAAAATGCACCATTTAGAGAAATATGTTTTCTATAACATTAATGTAAAGAGTAAATAACCAAAGGCCAATTTTGCCCTGACATGATCACCTGAGAGCGCCTGTGCAGGGGTGGAGGGATCCTTTTCAATTTCAATGATTCAGTGATTTTAAGGGCACCTGTGGTTACTCTCAATATTGATCATGTCAGGGCAAAATTGGCCTTTGGTTATTTACTCTTTACATTAATGTTATAGAAAACATATTTCTCTCAATGGTGCATTTTGCCCATGTTCAGAGTGGAAAATAAAAAAGAAAGATTCGAGTAAGACAAGCCAAATTGGTGTTTTTAAAAAGAAGGGATCATGGAGAATAAAGAAAAAAAAAATATTTTAAAAATCTGCGCACATTCCCACAAGGTGTTACGGTGCTCTGAAAATGACATCCAAAATGCTTTGTCAGACTTGTGAGGTCTTCTGTTCAAACACTGATGGAGTTTCCTTTCTGTTTATTGCTTTTTTTGAGAGTGTTTCTACTTATCTCAATAAGGGAAAAAAAATCAAGAGCCTATGTTGGGTAAAAATATGTCTTCTGAAGGCCTAAACAGCGCACAGCCAAAAACTCCAATAACATTTTGATCATCTTTGAGGAAGTGCTATGACCATGCAGGATCATCCAGACCCAAAATGACAGTTTTGCTACATGCTACTCCTATTTATGTACCAGCATGCAAAATTTGAGCCTCCTACATGGTTTAGTTCTTGAGCTATGGGCTTGTGAACTTTGACAAAAAAAAAAGAGCCTGAACAAAATTGACACCCCGCTCCCCCAGTAAAACTGGCTGTAACATGGAAAGTATACATCTTACATTCAAATAAATTTAATGTTTCTCCTAGGTAACATGGGTACATCTGGTGATTTTTTCAGAATTTTTTGAGACCTAAGTGTGCGTGGGCCCCGGTTGAATTGACATGGAATGACCCATAGGCATCTAGACTTTTCAGGTTTTTGTGCCCGCTGAGTTGGGCCACATAATTCTCTGCAATCTCAGCATCTATCAGATGGGAGATACAGGTTTTCCTGATGGAATGGTTGCTTGCGTTGCCTGGTAAACCTGCAGCTTTAGCAGCGTTCAGAAGAAACTTCCCGATCGCATTTTTGCCCAGGGCTCCATTGCTGAACCAAATCTGTGAGTCTTCCTTTCTCTTATGGTTAATCACCAGAGAAAACAGGGATTCTGGATTCTTTGCTGCTTCTGGCCGGTGGCTGGCGAATGCTTTATAGATGTTAACTGGGCAGCGACAATTACCAGTTGCTTGTGCAGTGGGATAGAAGGCTCACCAGGGTCCTTCGCCATGGCGTGTCTTATTTCCTCACTCAGCTCACCACACAAGGACTTCATTTCCAGTTTTGGGCTCTAGTTCAAGAGCTACGTCTCCCCACTTCAGTTTTCTTGACTCGTCTCGGGCTCTGAAGCCAAAATGCAGTGCAAGAACCCACCATACGGTTCTCTGGAGAACTTCTGGCTCATGGGTGTCGAAAAAGCCTTTGTCAAAAAGCAAATCCTCTTCATCCTCTGTCAGCGCCCTGGCTGCTTGTGGACGGTTTTACTTCACGAAAACCTCGATCAACTGCCATTTACAGGCCACAAGGACTTCTCTTGACTTGTTGAACTCAGGGTCCGTGAAGATATTTAGTTTTCGAGCTGGACTGATTCAGACAGCGCTGGATACTTCTCTGGAAAGACGTGAGCGAGGACGGCTCGTACATGTCTGTTACGACTTTGTCTGTTTCTTTTTCTGTTTGTGTATGCAGGCCTGTTATGTGTGTGTTGTGCTTTGTCTCCCCCTTCAGGTTCTACTTACCATTTTCCTTACAGATCAGCGCACCTGGATCCAGTTTTCCACTTATCTCCGTTTACCCAGCAACCAGTCCCCTTCCAATTGCTAGCACTATTTAAGTCCCCATGTTTCTTTGTTCATTGCGTTTTGGCTAGGGTGGTGGCAGTGCCCTTGTTTATGGTTTGTTTTTGGTTGTCTTGTGTTAGGTTTAGAAATTTTTAGTTATGTTGTATCCTTTTGATGTGTTGTGATTCTTTTTCTGACCAGTTGTTATTTTTGCCTTACTTTAGTTTAGTTGTGTATATTGTTATTTTTGGTTTATCTTGTTTTAAGTTCCTGAGGGGGGGGTGTTGGGTGAGGTTTACGTAGATCTGCCCCGGGGTGTACATTTTTTTTGGCACACATTAGTTTTTCTGTTAGCTACATTGCCCTATGTTTAGTTTAATGGTGACACCACCTCCTATTTTGTAATTTGAGGTGCTTTTGTGAGCTCCTGTTATTGGTGGTGGTTTTTTTGGTTGCTTTTTCTTTTGATTTGGTGTCGCCATTTAGATTTGTAAACCCTTCGTTTTCCCCCTATGGTTGCTTTTGTTGGTGTAGTACTAATAAAATTTAATCTGCACCTTAAAACAGTTGTTTGTGTGAGTCTGTTTTCTCACTTAAGTCTGTTGTATAAATGTTGGTGCTCTGGTCCTTTGGACCCTAGGGGGCGCTGTAACAATGTCACCATTTTTCTTTGTTGCAGACCTGAAAAAGTTGCACAGCAACATGTTTAGTTCATCGCCAGGTATGTCTTCCACCTTTCGACTTTCATTTAGGTTTTGACAGAACTTCTTAAAGATGTAGAGGTCGTAGTTCATTTTTTTTGTTGTATTTTCTGCCCTTTGCTCCTCCAATAAATTGGATTTACTGGACAATAGCAACAGTTACAGATTTTTGGCTTTCTCCTGAAATGTTTTCTTTTATTTCGTCTTCATCAGGGTAGTAAAACTCGTTTTCGCTGTGAACACTGTCATTATCGCTATCCATGCTGTAAAATTAATGCTATTCTCCTGAGAAATGTGAAAATAAACGTTGACAAAAAATTGCTACTATGTTTGTTGTTGTGAACAAGCAAGTCACCAAAGGTCCGTAACCGGGGTCCAGATCGTAGGATTCCAGACCACTCACAAGCCAATTAGAGTGCACGATTTTGATGGAAACCGGATCGTGAAAAAGATAAATATATATTTACCAGCTGGGAGGTCTGTGAAATACCGTGACCGAGGTCTTGAAAATGCTGACCGACGCTTCTGGGCCGAGGTCAGTATTTTCAAGGCCGAGGTCACGGTATTTCATGATACGGACCAACCTTAAGCTGGTCAATAATTTTTTATATATATACTTTATTTGCAGTTGTGCTGCTGTTCAAGGCACAGGAACTTGTACAGCAATTGCAATTGACATATTGGCTCAAGATAAAGCAAAAATAAGCATAATGATCACTGAGATATTTAACTCCAACCCCCCTTCCCAAAAAAAAAAATTAATCATAATTGTACCAGCCCACCCCTATTTGACCCCAGTGGCCTTCCACAGTGCAGTAACCCTTTTTTTTCCCTTTCAAATGAAATTTAAAAGCTTTTTCTATTATCTCATCTCATTATCTCTAGCCGCTTTATCCTTCTACAGGGTCGTAGGCAAGCTGGAGCCTATCCCAGCTGACTACGGGTGAAAGGCGGGGTACACCCTGGACAAGTCGCCAGGTCATCACAGGGCTGACACATAGACAACCATTCACACTCACATTCACACCTACGGCCAATTTAGAGTCACCAGTTAGCCTAACCTGCATGTCTTTGGACTGTGGGGGAAAACGGAGCACCCGGAGGAAACCCACGCGGACACGGGGAGAACATGCAAACTCCACACAGAAAGGCCCTCGCCAGCCCCGGGGCTCAAACCCAGGACCTTCTTGCTGTGAGGCGACAGCGCTAACCACTACACCACCGTGCCGCCCCGCTTTTTCTATTATTTAAAAAAAAAGTTTTATGCACTTTTACTGTTTTTTAATTGTTAGCTAACTCAGTAAGGATGATGTTTGTTGAATCAGTTCAAGGGATAATAACAGGGAGATGCAGCCAAAATGTTAGATTCCAAATTCATTCTGATTTGATTATTAGTTATGAGGTAAAACAAGACAGTTTTACCACAAGACAATATTTCAAAGATATGAACATGCTCCTGTAGAAAGATTAGCCCTGTCTATACCAATCCACTCACTAATCTTACCAAACCTCACATATACCTCCAAATATTAACCACATGAACTCAGAACCTTGAAGCGCAACATGGAAAGTTGCCCTCTCTAACATGGTGGCGTCATTGACGTGCTGGTTTACTAACAAGACGCCATTTTTCCCATGTTGAAGTGTCTGTCGCCCTCTAGTGGCTGACTCCAGTTCTATTCTTTTTCAAACCCAATCTCAGAAACGGTTCATTAGATTCGAACCTCCTTCCTGAAAACTTTAGATCATTTCCTTTGAGCTATGCAAAGAGTCTTATTGTCTGAATATCATGCTAACAGAAGTTACATGCTAATTTATTTATACACAACTATATAAACCAATATTTAAAACTAAATTATACAACAGGTCTACCTTTTTAAAATTTTTAATAAAATGTTTGAAATATTTGTGATGTGTTTAGTGATTCTGCTGCTGTATTTTGAGGAGTTTGCGGTTGTCTGCTGCACTCAGGTCACAGGGGGACATTACTAGTTCAGATACAAACAGGATATTATACGGTGGCGTGAAGATATGAAGTTTATCCCATGCACGGGGTAAGATGAGCCACCGTGTGGGGTAAATTGAGCCAACACAAAACATGTTAGGTTAATAAAGTAAACAACTTTTATTATTAGAAATGCAATCAATGAATCAAGTCAATCAAGTGGGGGATAGGGCCGTTGCATAGAGAAGGGGAGATGAAGAGAGAGGTGATAGAACGAGATAAAATAAAATAAAAACATGCTCATTTTTTTCTAGAAATAAAATAAACATAGGTCTATATTGATTTGTTGTTATTTTTGTTATTATTATGGTATAGGCCTACCTGTCCATCACTGTGGCGAGGTTGTTAAAAAACTCTCCCACAGTATGTCTGTTGAAGGCCGTTTGTCTGCCAATTGAAGTTGCCTCTGGCATTCGGCAAGACAAATTTTGTCGTTTCATGAAAGAGAGGAACCAATCCTTTCCTATTCATAGATTTTGACATACAATTAATTCAATGCAATGAATCGTACAATTACTTATATATATATATATATATATATATATATATATATATATATACTAACAGCTCTATCTTTTCGATTGTTTCTTTCAAAAACTGACCTGCTCTTTCCTTGTTGTACCAGTTGTCTGGCATTGTCACATTGTTTAGTTTTCCAAATTCATAAGCAAGCTGCCTGCATTTTACAGGGCTTAACCTGTGGAACTGAAAAGACATTGTCTTAATGTGGCTGGCAAGGTCTGCCTCCATAATGTGACTCAATACCATATGAGCTGATGCCAACTTGGTATAACCTGTCTCTACCTCTCCATTCTTTATCTTTTCAATGAACCTAGTCAGAGTCATCCTGTCCAAATGCATATCCCTCGCCACAGCCCGAATAGGCCTGCCTTTCCTGACTTCCTCTGCGGCTCTCTCCAAAACTGCACGGGACTGTGCGGCCCTGTCTGTTTTTCTTTTGTATGAGCGTGGCATCATGCACACCTGTAATAACAGAGGGCATTATTTTATTTATTAAAAACCTTTTAAACATATTATTTATATTAACATGTTATTTATTTGTTTGTTTATTTGTTGTTGTTGTCATATATGACCAGTAAATGTGAAAACTTAAGTGTCATCCATATTGGGTAAGCTCAGCCACCAATGGGGTAAGTTGAGCCAGTGGCTCAACTTGCCCCACATCTAATGGCTCATCTTACCCCGTGGCCACCATTTTGTAGAAAAATGCTAATAAAGGGGATTAGGCTAATCAAAATTATTTTTATTAGCATTCATATCATAGCTTAGAAAGCCACTAACTTAACCCTAATGTGTCTAAATATTATTCTACTTTTGTCTTCTCTAAATCATCTTCACTGTGGATAAACATGGAATTGACTTAGAAAGCACAAAAACACATTTTTATAAATATCTCCCTCACCTAGTCTGACATGTGGTGCTCCTCTCCACAAGTGTAAGTAAATGGTCCCGCCCCCCTTTGAATGTGGTCACATGGTCACATTTGTTTACTGTTTCTTAGAAACAGGGGGTGGCTCATCTTACCCCGCTCTCCCCTAATGTTTTTTATATTATATGGACGCATCCACAAAAAAAAAAAAAAAACGCAAGTTAATCAAAAGAATTTTAATTTTGAACCAGTTTGTCATCTTGACAACGCGCGTCTGGGCAGCAGGAAAACACTGGGAGTGATGCCATCAGAGTGAAATATCAGGAATTTACTGTCCACTTTCTTTCCACATTCACTGGATATGAGCAGTCGTGTGCTCTGATTGGCTACTCTAATACTAGGATATCAGCTCATATACCATGAGTAGAGAAAAACAAAATGGTGGAACGTGTTGCTGAACCAACCGAGGACGAAATAAAAACTCTACGTGAATAAAAAAAAGCAACAAAATATGGAATAAAAATATTTGACGGTAAGAACATATCGTTTTTATTTTTCACTAATTATTATCGCATTTTTCACAAATTGCTCCTGTCATTTTGCCGGGTTGTTTACATTCTAAGCAGAAATTATTTTGTCTGAGATTTTGTATCAAGTTTTTATTTATCGAACTTGCAAAAAATAAAAATGCTTTGTTTCTCAAATGTGGATAGAATAAAACAGTTATTCCACTCAATCTCGTCGTACATGACTTATAGACAATTGGTTGCTACGCGCCTCATCAACTATCAGCTCATGTATGACTTGATTTCGTGGAATAACTGTTAAGTATTTTTTTCGGGCCCAGTTTCCATCAAATCCTGCGCTCTGATTGGCTAGCGAGCGGGTCCGTATCCTACGATATGTACCCTGGTTATGGACCCCGGATACGGACCTCTGGTGACTCGCTCGTTCACAACAACAACAAACATAGTAGCAATTTTTGTCAACATTTATTTTCGCATTTCTCAGGAGAATAGCATTAATTTTACAGCATGGATAGCGATAACGACAGTCTTCACAGCGAAAGCAAGTTTTACTACCCTGAGGAAGAAGAAATAAAAGAAAACATTTCAGGAGAAAGCTAAAAACCTGTAAATGTTGCTAACGCCGAGCAAAAACATGGCTGAATCCTGAATGACTCAATTTTGTATAAATAGGGGACTACATAGGTGGCAGAATGTAGTTTTTTTTTCCTGCCATGGAAGTGCACTTGTATACCGAGGAGGAAGCAATTTGCATTACAGCCATGAACGAGGATTCAAAATGGCGGCTCGCCTTGGCTTTGTTTTTCCTTTTGGGCGCTCTCATTTTCTGTTAGAACTTGGGAAAGAAAATAAATAAATATATTATTTACCAGCTTAAGGTCGGTCCTTATGGTGAAATACCGTGACCTCGGCCTTGAATACTGACCTCGGCCTAGAGGCCTCGGTCAGTATTTTCAAGACCTCAGTCAAGGTATTTCACAATACGGACCTCCCAGCTGGTAAATAACACATTTATTTTTTTTGCGGTCCGGTTTCCATCAAATCCTGCACTCTGATTGGTTGGCGAGTGGGTCTGTATCCTATGATACGGACCCCAGTTACGGACCTCTGGCGACTCGCTCGTTCACAACAAAAACAAACATAGTTGCATTTTTTGTCAACATTTATCCTTTTTTTTATAAGATTTATTTATAAGATTATCAAAAATCTTATAAATTTTTGCCAGCATTTCTCAGGAGAATAGCATTAATTTTACAGCATGGATAGCGATAACGGCAGTGTTCACAGCGAAAGCAAGTTTTACTACCCTGAGGAAGAAGAAATAAAAGAAAACATTTCAGGAGAAAGCTAAAAACCTCTAACTGTTGCTAACGCCGAGCAAAAACATGGCTGAATCCTGAATGACTCAATTTTGTATAAATAGGGGACTACATAGGCGGCACAATGTAGTTTTTTTCCTGCCATGGAAGTGCACTTGTATACCGAGGAGGAAGCCATTTGCATTACAGCCATGAATGAGGATTCAAAATGGCAGCTCGGCTCGGTTTTCCCTTTCGGGCGCTCTCGTTTTCTGTTAGAATTTGGTAAAGAAAAAAATAAATATATTATTTACCAGCTTAAGGTCGGTCCGTATTGTGAAATACCATCACCTCGGCCTTGAATACTGACCTCGGCCCAGAGGGCCTTGCTCAGTACTTTCAAGACCTCGGTCACGGTATTTCATGATATGGACCTCCCAGCTGGTAAATAACATATATATGTCACTCAGATCTGTGATGTATTTTGTATGAAAAATATAAGCTTTTCAAGGTGAGAGGATAACGTCATATCTTCAAGCCAACGTGTGATTTTCTTTTTATTGTATAGACACATTCACAAATAAAAAGTACCCAAATTTATCAAAAACAATTCATCGATTTCCTTACAAGTGAAAATGTCACTCGATGTCCCGGATGTAGTTTATATGAAAAACATGAGTGGCATATATTCCAGTAAAACACTCATGTCCATATAATATAATGCAGTCTTAAACTTGAGGGATAAGTCAGGTTTCTTTGTGATCTCCTAAAAAAAATACAAGTGCAAAGGAAGCTTTTCACACTCACTATTTTCCAACCAACATTCAATAAGAAACTCAGTACTGTAGGAGAGACATTAAACGCTGGGCTTAAAGTTCCAGAAATGTGTCACAAACACATTCACTAACAATTTCAAGTAGTCAACCCATATCAGCATGCTTTTAGGAGGAAACCCACTGGGACAGTAACCGTAGCTCCGGATCGAACCGTGGACCCTTGAACTGTGACGCAGTAACACTACCTGCTGCAGCACTGTATCTTCTACTTCTTTATGATATTGGTGTATACTTTTGTGTGACTTTGTGATATTGAAATATTTTTAAAAGTTGTAAGCCAAAGCCTATTTAATTATGATAATATATCATTTATGAATGTATTAATAAAAAACTAAGCATCAGCTTTGTGATTGATTAGCTTCTTTTTGTTCGAAGGCAATCTCGTTACAATGCCAAATGATCAGCAATCTGTCTTGAGCTTTACAAGTGTTTAGCGTGTAGGACTGTAACTGGAGCTCCAGCTTGCCATTCCCGAGGGTTTACAGTTGTTAAATATAACCCAGATCAGCCAGCTAAGCAAAAGGAGCCACCACAGGAGCTAAGCCTGGCATTAGCCATGCTAGCACCTGCACTCAGAGCTGACTTAACAACCTTGACTCGATGCCTCAGAAGATTTAGGAATTTTTTTTTTTTTTAATGACACCTTCAGAGAGAATATAAAAGGAATGGTAGCGTGTAGAAAATGTGAACTTCTCTGCTCAATTAATTATTTACAACATTATTTGAAGCATCTATTGCTGGTGATAGAAAAAAGTAGCCTAAGGAAGAGTATAGCATGGAGAGGAATTATAAAGAGTGATGGAAAATGTAAAGAGGGGTTTGAAATACAGTGCCTTGCAAAAGTATTCATACCCCTTGAAATTTTTCACATTTTTCCACCTTACAACCACGAACTTAAACATTTTTTTAATTGAGATTTTATGTGACAGACCAACACAGAGTAGCACATAATTGTGAAGTGAAACGAAAATGATAAATGGTCTTCAAAATTTTAAACAAATAAAAATCTGAAAAATGTGGTGTGCATTAGTATTCAGCCCCCCTGCGTCAATACTTTGTAGAGCCACCTTTTGCTGCAATTACAGCTGCAAGTCTTTTGTGGTGTGTCTCTACCAGCTTTGCACATCTAGACACTGAAATTTTTGCCCATTCTTCTTTGCAAAATAGCTCAAGCTCAGCCAGATTGGATGGAGAGCATCTGTGAACAGCAATTTTCAAGTCTTGCCACAGATGCTCAATGGGATTTAGGTCTGGACTTTGACTGGGCCATTCTAACACATGAATATTCTTTGATCTAAACCATTCCATTGTAGCTCTGGCTGTATGTTTAGGGTCATTGTCTTGCTGGAAGGTGAATCTCCTTCCCAGTCTCAAGTCTTTTGCAGCCTCCAACAGGTTTTCTTCCAGGATTGCCCTGTACAGTATTTAGCTCCATCCATCTTCCCATCAACTCTGACCAGCTTCCCTGTCCCTGCTGAAGAAAAGCATCCCCATAGCATGATGCTGCCACCACCATGTTTCACAGTGGGGATGGTGTGTGCAGGGTGATGAGCAGTGTTAGTTTTCCGCCACACATAGCGCTTTGCATTTAGGCCAAAAAGTTCAACTTTGGTCTCATCTGACCAAAGCACCTTCTTCCACGTGTTTGCTGTGTCCCCTACATGGCTTCTTATGCCTGTCTTTCAATAATGGCTTTCTTCTTGCCACTCTTCCAAAAAGGCCAGATTTGTGGAGTGTACGACTTATAGTTGTCCTGTGCACAGATTCTCCCACCTGAGCTGTGGATTTCTGCAGCTCCTCCAGAGTGATCATGGGCCTCTTGGCTGCTTCTCTGGCCAGTGCTCTCCTTGCTCGCTCTGTCAGTTTAGGTGGACGGCCATGTCTTGGTAGGTTTGCAGTTGTGCCATACTTTTTCCATTTTTGAATGATGGATTGAACAGTGCTTCTTGAGATGTTCAGAGCTTGGGATATTTTTTTATAACCTAACCCTGCTTTAAACTTCTCCAGAACTTTATCCCTGACCTGTCTGATGAGTTCTTTGGTCTTCATGATGCTGTTTGTTCTTCAGTGTTCTCTAACAAACCACTGAGGCCTTCACAGAACAAATGTATTTATGCTGAGAGTAAATTACACACAGTAGGACTCTATTAACAAATGAGATGACTTCTGAAGGCAATTGATTGCACTGGATTGTATTTACGGTAGAGGTATCAGAGGACAGGGGCCTGAATACTAATGCACACCACATTTTTCAGATTTTTATTTGTTTAAAATTTTGAAGACCATTCATCATTTTCGTTTCACTTCACAATTATGTGCTACTCTGTGTTGGTCTATCACATAAAATCTCAATAAAAAAAATTTTTAAGTTCGTGGTTGTAAGGTGGAAAAATGTGAAAAAGTTCAAGGGGTATGAATACTTTTTCAAGGCACTGCAGAAGGTGAAAAACGAGTATAATTTACACAAAATAAATGGAACGTATTGAACTTAGAGTGTAAAATGTAGAGGAAATGTAAAGTGCATCATAAAAATACTATAACTTGTTGCATAAGTGTAAAAAAATGAATTGTAAAGTGGAGGATACTGTCGAGGAAGTATAAAGAGGGATTTAACATGTGCACAAAGTGAAAAGAGTACAAGAACTGTAAAGTGCTGAAAGCGCAAGGCAGAGTTTAACTTGCATAAAAATGTAAATGGAGAGTAAGATTTAGAAGAAGTTGGACATGTTAAGAAATACACTCACTGGCCACTTTATTGGGTACACCCCTACAAACTCCTGATGTTTTATGCAGCTGTCTAATCAGCCAATCCCTTGACAGTGCATAAAATTATGCAGATACAAATCAAGAGCTTCAGTTAACGTTCAGTTCATTCAAACATCGGAATGGGAAAAATTGTGATCTCAAATTGTGACTTTCTTTCACTGTGGCATGGGTGTTGGTGCTAACCAGATTGACTGGTTTGAGTATTTCAGGAACCGCTGATCTCCTGGGGGGTTTCACACACAACAGTCTCTAGAGTTTACACAGAAGGGTGCGAAAAACAAAAAAACATTGAGTGAGTGAGTGACAGTTCTGTGGGTGGAAACAAACGCCTTGTTGATAAGAGAGGTCAGAGGAAAATTGCCAGCTTGGTTCGAGCTACCAGGAAGGATATAGCAACTTATAGGAACTCTTTACAACCGTGGTGAGCAGAAAAGCATCTCAGCATGCAACAGCAGAAGATCACATTGGGTTCCAAGAACAGGAATCTTAGAATCAAGAATAATGTCCTATTAAAGTGAACGGTGAGTGTATCATGTGCATAGCAATGAAAATTCTAACCATGACGGCGGACCAATCATGGCTTTTTGGAACCAACATATTGTTATTTCAGTTGTTAACATTAATTTTCTTGTAACTCATAATTAATTTGATTTCATTCTATTAATGTATTAGTATCCTTATTTGTATTTCAAATTTGTGTTTCAATAATGTCTCTAATGTAAACATTTTATATATGATATAGGTTTATTACTGGCCTGCTTAGATTAGTATTTCATTATCTGCAGGCCAGTGGAGTAATGTCATTTGTAATTATTGGATAATTTGGCCCAGGGGTAGCATGTAGATAATGAACAGAAGAGGACCAAAGACAGAACCCTGTGGGACACCACAGCTGACAAATGCCATGGAAGACTTGTACTTGGCAATGGAAATAAACTGCTGTCTATGTGTGAGGTAGGATTTTAACCAGGAAAACGTAGAACCAGAAATACCAATAGCAGAGAGACGGGAGAGAAGCAGTTCATGACAAACAGTATCAAAAACACAGCAAAGGTCCAAAAGATAGAGTATAGACCCCTTCGCAGTAAACGTCATTCATACGTAAACGGAAATTGCGCGCGCAGCCTGGACCCAAAAAAGACTCAGAAATGCCTAGTTGTTGTGTTGTCGGGTGTCAGAATCGTATCAGTGATGGGGTTAAAATGTTCAGAATTCCAGCAGGATCTCACCCATTCCAAAAAAATTGCTGACGTCTATGACTACAAGCCGTCAAACGTGTAGACTGGGATGAAAGCACTATCAAAAATGCGCGGGTTTGCAGTGCCCACTTCATCACAGGTAAGATCAGGCTATTTATTAAATCTTTCTTTTTTATTCTTTCTAGTCTTCATTTATTGATGTAGCAAAATACTTTGATAACGTTTGTCTGATTAGCTGGTCATAGTTACACAATGTAATGAATATTGTTAGCATGTTAACTTAGCTTTGCATGCAATTTTGTTTGGAGAGGTCTCGCTTGACTCAAGCAGTCCAGATTTTGTGCCGTCATTATTTGTGTATGCCGAAAATCACAATTTTAAAGCAAGGATGGAAAGGTAAAATTGTGTGCCCTCACTCTAAATGCCAACTTACGTTGACTGCTCTAACCTAGCTCCCGCCCCGTTCAGTTTCATTTCTGGTCTAATCAAGTTGTACATGCCCGCACATAACATAATCATATGCGTCTAAAGCACGGGCGATTGCTCTAAGAAAACGAGGGAGGCTCAGCCTCCTCTAAAAATGCCCTTATAACTTTAATGTGCACGTGAGTTTCTCCCCCTCGTGACAGCGCGATGCAGCGCAGCCTCAGTGGACTTCAATGGCATTTGGGAGCTCTGCGCTTTTCAATCTCAAAATGCAAGACGGTTATTGGACAAATACTGCGAAAATGCCCGCCCACGGAGTCCGAGCCTCACATGGGAGGGACATGGCAGGTTCCGCGAGGAGACTGGTGATTGGTGAAAGCGGCCGGATATTTTCTTTGATTGACAGCTCGTTTCAACTATAGACAGGCAGCGGTGAATCTCAGTTCAGTCCCATGCGGATTCGCAAGTGCTGTGGTGTATTGTAAGAGCTCAGCTTACATTTCGATTTCATTCATTACATACGGTTTCTACCAGCTTTTTTAGTTTGTATCAGAGGGGAACCGTCAGGGCCTTCTAGGCCTTCAGAGAAGGCCTTAAAAATTTTGGACCAAAAGTAGCTAATAAATAATATAAATATGCATATATTTTTTTAAAAACTGTCTAATTTAATACCATACACTAATACATTTCTCACGTGTTCTTCAGTTAAGTTTACTGTCAAGTTCACATCAGCAATGAAAGGGTTACTGGCTGAAACACGCTGTCCAATCAAAATCGTCCCTCATGGAGAGCGAGCTCATTAATTGGTTAGGACTTCACAAGTCCCTGAGAAGGCCTGAGCTATGGATTTTGATATGGAGAATGATGGGGAAATTGACCAATCAATGTTTGATTTTAAGTGGGCGGGACAAAAACAAAAGATTGTAGGCCTTCATGAAGTCCTAGCCAATGCTCCTAGCCGACAGGACAGTAGCGGGCAAAATAAAATTGATAGAATTAGTGGTTGAGAGTTGAATGGCGGATAACGAGAGCGACGTTGTGGCATCGCCTTTTTCAAGGCGACCTTTCACCGAAAAGCTGGAGATAATAAAAAACGGAAGACCAACTCCACAATTAGAGTTAAAAGAAAATGTAAAAACGGTGGAAAGGCATTTCAAGATGGAAAATTATCCGAGGTATCCAAGGATGACGGGCTGTAAGAAAACAAACAAAAAGACTTTTATTTGATGCGCCTCCCGAAATGGAAATGTAGGCTATTTGTACTTCATGTCAATTTAAAATATATGTCTTTTTATTGCCAACTTTAAGAATTATTCATTTGAAATTGCATTACAGTTTGAAGATTGTTTGTTTTTTTGTACGCTGTTATTTAATAGTGCTGTTAGCACATATATATATATATATATATATATATATATATATATATATATATATATATATATATATATTATTATTTTTTAAGGTCACGAGTTTTATGCAATGTTTCCTGTTGGGGAAGTTGTGATGTTATGGTCTGTTTGTTTACATCCTTGTCGTCGTTAATTAAACGATCAGTTACTTAACGCTTTCAAGTCATCCTCTGTGCCTTTGCCGCGATTATTTATTTTCTCATCAATATGAGGGCTGAGGTGAAGGCCCAGCTGTAGTGCTCACGGTTCGCCACTGGTTTGTATATATTTTCATTGTAAATAAAGTGTAAATATAGTGTTGTCAAGTTTGCTATCTTAGTTCCAGAAATTTTGTTTGAGTGACTGAACTTGAACTTGAGGGGGCTAGTCAGCTAGCAAGAAAGCTGCGCACGGATGCCAAGCATTGCTGATTTAATTTTGGCGAAGCCATTTGCCAGTCTTCCTTTCGAGGAAAAAATTAAAATTAAAGAGACCAACGCCTCAAACTGACTTGGTGAAAAAGGTAGGGAATAATACTCGTTCCTTTCAGCTCTCCTGGTACGAGAAAGTGAATTGGCTAACAGCAAGTGACCCACATCAACAACAGTAAATAGGCTACTTTAGTAATATGTCATGGATGGACCAAAAATATAGAATCTATTTAAAATGTTTATGCTGAGTATATTATATTGGAATATATATTTTCTGGATATGAATTAAACACAGCTACAATTTGGAAAACATTTTTAAACAAAAACACAGCCGAGAACATTTCACACTACAGACCTGGATTAAAAGTGAAGGGTTATCAAAATTGTCAATAAAACATTTCTCAAATAAGTAAAATATAGGGAAAGTGTCATTGAATGAAATGTGTGGCACCCAGCTCTACTGCTGAGGTTCCTGACAAAGAGCTGCTTTCAATAATGATCAATTTTTAAACAACATGCCACAATTTTAAAATATAAAATGTTAAAACATACCCCCCCCCCCCCCAACACCACCATCATGTATATTGGACAGTAGGCTAATGGGCCAAAAGAACCTGTTATTTCACAGTTTGTGACCCTGCCAACAATCAGCCAGATCAGAGGCAAGAGTATGGGCAAAATTGATGTTTTTTCTTTTAAAATCTGGAAATATCATAACCGACCAGCCTCCCCTGTTTGAAAGACTACCAGCCGCCACTGGTCTAAAGACTTGTAGGCATGAAGTTTTTCGTGGGTGTACACTGAAGTCTTGTCAATAAGGTACGAGTATATATCTGGCCATTGTATACCAGGGAACTTACTAACATCGTCCGTCCACTCTTTAATTAAATGCGGATCCGGTAGGCGATGTCCACTTCTCATCTAATCTCATTATCTCTAGCCGCTTTATCCTTCTACAGGGTCGCAGGCAAGCTGGAGCCTATCCCAGCTGACTACGGGCGAAAGGCGGGGTACACCCTGGACAAGTCGCCAGGTCATCACATAGACACAGACAACCATTCACACTCACATTCACACCTACGGTCAATTTAGAGTCACCAGTTAACCTAACCTGCATGTCTTTGGACTGTGGGGGAAACCGGAGCACCCGGAGGAAACCCACGCGGACACGGGGAGAACATGCAAACTCCACACAGAAAGGCCCTCGCCGGCCACGGGGCTCGAACCCAGGACCTTCTTGCTGTGAGGCGACAGCGCTAACCACTACACCACCATGCCGCCCGCTATGTCCACTTGTTAGAGTTAACTTATTTATGTAGCATTCTCGATCTTGTAATGACAATTGTTTGGTATAATCTGACCGCTCATAATGCCGATCTATGGGCAGCGCCATTGTTTCTGGGTCCAGGCTGCGCGTGCATCCTGGCAACGGTCGGTTTGTTTACAAACATGCGAAGGGGTCTATATTAAGAGCCCTAGCATCAGTAGATGAGATGAGATGAGAGGAGGTCTTTAACTACCCTAAGAAGTACAGATTCAGTAGTGTGAGATGAGCGAAAACCAGATTGGAATAGTTCATAAAAATTATTAGTGACAAAATGTGACTGTAGCTGGGTGGCAACAACCCTTTAGATAAGTTGTAAAATATGGTAGATTAGAGACTGGTCTATAGTTACTAAAATCAGATAGATCGAGACCAGGGTTTTTTTTTGTTTTTTTTTTTAACTAAATCATGTGGGACAATACCAGAGATAAGGGATTGTCCAACATTGATAAAGATAACTATATTCATCACACACTTGTGAACTTCCTTTCTGCATTTAACCCACCTGAAGCAGTGAACAAACACACCCAGAGCAGTTGGAAGTTCAGTGCCTTGCTCAAGGGCACCTCCCATATTAACCTAACCACGTCTTTGAACTGTGGGGGAAACCGGCGCACCCGGAGAAAACCCACGCAGCCACGGGGAGAACATGCAAACTCCACGCACAAAGGCCCTCGCCAGCCGCTGGGTTCAAACCCAGAACCTTCTTGCTGTGAGGCAACCGTGCTAACCACTACACCACCATGCCACCCAATCAGATGAGAGATGGGCTCAGCAATAATGGATGTCAGGAGGGTTGTTTTTTTTGTGAGGGAGGTGGGAGTAACTGACAGGAAGATGAGTTTGAGTTTTTAATTAGCTCAGCAACAGATAGAGGAGTACTGACAGTAAAAGAAGATAACAAGCATAGAGAGCACTCGACAGAAATTTCAGAAGGGGAAGAGATAGCGTTAGAGAAACAGTTGTAATTGGAGTTGATTTTATCATGAAAGAACTGTAGGAAAGAATCACATAGTTCTGCAGAACCACTCAGGCCAATAACAGATGGCTGAATAATTTTGTTAATAATAGAAAAAAGTGATCGAGGTCTACTGGTGGCATTACTAACAACAGAGGACAGGTAAGCTGCACGAGCAGCATTTAAGGCAGTTTTGTATTTCTGAACGTGATCAGAAAAAGCTTGTACCGTACTGTAAGTGGATAGACCATTTCTTTTGTAAAGCTTCTCCAGACACCGACCTGCTGCTTTCATTATCTGAAGCTACAGAGTGAACTGGGGGAGGAACGAGTAGAAGGCACAAGCTGAATGTTCTTACGAACATGCACACTTAGAACTGAACAAACGGAAGAGCTGTGAGGATCTCAGACGGAGGAGGATAAGTCAAGCACTGAGGAGACAGAGGAGGCACAGAGAGCAGATGAGAAAGTATTCGCATCAACAGTTTTGAGATTTTGTTTGATGATTTTAGTTTTATCTTGTCTGTGTATGGTGACTGGGAAGGAAAAACATATTTGAATGAGATTGTGATCAAAGATTCCAGACAAAGACCCATAGACAGAGACATCTAGCCCAGAGGTACGTACTAGATCAAGGGTATGACCACATACATGAGTGAGGAAGTCGACATACTACCTAATGTTAAAACATTCCAAAATATCTTTCCGTATTTGTATCCTTTTTTACCATAATTTTCCTGTGACCATCTGCTACCCAATCCTTACTTTCTACATCAGTTTTTGGGTGAAATACGTAAACTTCATCCCCTTTTAGCAAAAATGGCTTTTCAGAGTTGTGTTCTCTGTATATTATTAGATGTTCTACATCTCTTAACGAAAGACTCGTCTGCCGATTAGTTAGTATTGGCTTGACTTTATCTGGTGCATTTACTTCCATCATCAGATAACGTCACTGTGGAGACAGTCTTTGTGACATCCATGTCATTGTTCCATAGACTCATATCAACATCTGTAAAATTAACCATCCTTATGAAATCTGTAATATACTGAAATATCCGTGACCAATCCATAAATTACTATCCGTATTAAAATCCATAACCACCCTATATTTTGTATCCTTTTTTATTATATTTCCATAATCTGTAGTCCGTGACCTATCCGTATTTTGTTAACCACCTCAAAAAAGATTGCTGTTTTCAGTGAATGAAAACAAACAAAGCATGTCACATAAAAATACAAGTAAAATTTTAAGAATAACCACTGTGAGTAGCCGATGATGGAGCGTTTACAGGTGACAAAATCAGGACTGCTCACTTCTTTTTTTTAAGATTTTTTTTGGGGCTTTTTTTTTTCACCTTTATTGGATAGGACAGTGTAGAGACAGGACAGGAAATGAGCGGGAGAGAGAGACGGGGAGGGATCGGGAAATGACCTCGGGTCGGAATCGAACCCGGGTCCCTGGATTTATGGTATGGCGCCTTAGCCACGACGCCCCCAGGACTGCTCACTTCTGATGTCACCTAAAACCTCATCTCATCTCATTATCTCTAGCCGCTTTATCCTTCTACAGGGTCGCAAGCAAGCTGGAGCCTATTCCAGCTGACTACGGGTGAAAGGCGGGGTACACCCTGGACAAGTCGCCAGGTCATCACAGGGCTGACACATAGACACAGACAACCATTCACATCTACGGTCAATTTAGAGTCCCCAGTTAATCTAACCTGCATGTCTTTGGACTGTGGGGGAAACCGGAGCACCCGGAGGAAACCCATGCAGACACAGGGAGAACATGCAAACTCCGCACAGAAAGGCCCTCACTGGCCACTGGGCTCAAACCCAGAACCTTCTTGCTGTGAGGCGACAGCGTTAACCACTACACCACCATGCTGCCTTGGTTGAAATTATCCATCCATCCATCCATTATCTGTGGCAGCTTATCCTGTTCTACAGGGTCGCAGGCAAGCTGGAGCCTATCCTAGCTGACTATGGGTGAGCGGTGGGGTACACCCTGGACAAGTCACCAGGTTATCACAGGGCTGACACACCTACGGTCAATTTAGAGCCGCCAATTAACCTAACCTGCATGTCTTTGGACTGTAGGGGAAACCACAGCATCCAAAGGAAACCCACACAGACATGGCGAGAACATGCAAATTCCACACAGAAAGGCCCCTGTCGGCTGCTGGGCTCAAACCCAGAATCTTCTTGCTGTGAGGTGACAATGGTAACCACTACACCACCATGCTGCCTTGGTTGAAATTATCCATCCATCCATTATGTGTAGCCAGTTAGCTTAGCTGACTATGGGCGAGAGGTTGGGTACAACCTGGACAAGTCGCCAGATCATCGCAGGGCTGACACAGAGACAAACAACCATTCACACTCACGGTCAATTTAGAGCCACCAGTTAACCTAACCTGCATGTCTTTGGACTGTGGGGGAAACCGGAGCTTCCAAAGGAAACCCACGCAATCACGGCGAGAACATGCAAACTCCACACAGAAAAGCCCTCGCTGGCCACTGGGGTCAAACCCAGAACCTTCTTGCTGTGAAGCGACATTGCTAACCACTACATCACCAAAGGCGCACCATCCATCCATTATCTGTAGCCACTTATCCTGCTCTATAAGGTCGCAGGCAAGCTGGAGCCTATCCCAGCTGACTATGGGCGAGAGGCGGGGTACACCCTATACAAGTCGCCAGGTTATTGCAGGGCTGACACACCTATGGTCAATTTAGAGCCGCCAATTAACCTAACCTGCCTGTCTTTGGACTGGGGGGGAAACTGGAGCATCCAAAGGAAACCCACGCAGGCACGGCAAGAACATGCAAATTCCACACAGAAAGGCCCTTGCTGGCCACTGGGCTCAAACCCAGAACCTTCTTGTTGTGAGGCGACAGTGCTAACCACTACAGCACCAAAGGCGCACCATCCATCCATTATCTGTAGCCGCTTATCCTGCTCTATAGGGTTGCAGGCAAGCTGGAGCCTATCCCAGTTGACTATGGGCGAGAGGCGGGGTACACCCTGGACAAGTCGCCAGATCATCGCAGGGCTAACAAGTAGAGACAAACAACCATTCACACTCATGGTCAATTTAGAGCCACCAATTAACCTAACCTGCATGTGGGGGAAACCCATGCAGACACTGCAAGAATATGCAAACTCCACACAGAAAGGCCCTCGCTGGCCACTGGGCTCAAACCCAGAACCTTTTTGCTGTGAGGCGACAGCGCTCACCACCATGCTGCCTTGGTTGAAATTAATTTATGGGAATACAAACTGTCCCAGGCAGCACGGTGGTGTAGTGGTTAGCGTTGTCGCCTCACAGCAAGAAGGTCCGGGTTCGAGCCCTGTGGCCGGTGAGGGCCTTTCTATGTGGAGTTTGCATGTTCTCCCCGTGTCCGCGTGGGTTTCCTCCGGGTGCTCCGGTTTCACCCACAGTCCAAAGACATGCAGGTTAGGTTAACTGGTGACTCTAAATTGACCGTGAGTGTGAATGGTTGTCTGTGTCTGTGTCAGCCCTGTGATGACCTGGCGACTTGTCCAGGGTGTACCCTGCCTTTCGCCCGTAGTCAGCTGGGATAGGCTCCAGCTTGTCTGTGACCCTGTAGAACAGGATAAAGCGGCTACAGATAATGAGATGACAAACTGTCCCAAGTCTCCCCTGTCCAAACTATCCCCGCTTTCCCTTATATTCACAAAGGAAATGTAAACGGAAGTGTAAATGTAGTAATCTCATCTCATTCTCTCTAGCCGCTTTATCCTGTTCTACAGGGTCGCAGGCAAGCTGGAGCCTATCCCAGCTGACTACGGGCGAAAGGCGGGGTACACCCTGGACAAGTCGCCAGGTCATCACAGGGCCGACACATAGACACAGACAACCATTCACACCTACGGTCAATTTAGAGTCACCAGTTAACCTAACCTGCATGTCTTTGGATTGTGGGGGAAACCGGATCACCCGGAGGAAACCCACGCAGACACGGGGAGAACATGCAAACTCCACACAGAAAGGCCCTCGCCGGCCACGGGGCTCGAACCCAGACCTTCTCACTGTGAAGCGACAGTCCTAACCACTACACCACCGTGCTGCCTTGGTTGAAATTAATTTATGGAAATACAAACTGTCCCAAGTCTCCCCTGTCCAAACTATCCCCGCTCTCCCTTATATTCGC
This sequence comes from Neoarius graeffei, assembly GCF_027579695.1. Taxonomy (NCBI): domain Eukaryota; kingdom Metazoa; phylum Chordata; class Actinopteri; order Siluriformes; family Ariidae; genus Neoarius; species Neoarius graeffei. The sequence goes on along the minus strand of NC_083591.1, from coordinate 50,083,705 downwards.
AAAGGAAATGTAAACGGAAGTGTAAATGTAGTAGTATGGCTATAAAAGGAAGTGTAAAGAGGAAAGGACGCTATAGTAGGTGTAAATGGGAGTGTCAGATGTACTGTAAATATAAGCGGGTTGTAAGGTGTTGAGGAAGTGTAAATGAAAAGCAAAATGTAAGGTAGAGGATGTGAGAAGTCTGAATAAATGTCGAGTGAACAGAAAGACGAGTGTAACTTGCACAGAAACTGTAATTAAGAGCGAATGCTAACGCACTGACGCAAGTTGGCATTTAGCAGCGCGCTGAGAGGGACGGGGGGAGGTAAACAAGATGGCGGCTACCTTGAAGCAGCTGCAGCATTAAGAGCAGAGGAAAGGAGATATATGACTGCGGTGACAACACGCAGAAGAGAGGAAAAAATCAGATTACAATTAGTATTTGCACTTAATAACATTACGACCCAAGGTGAGACTTTTGCGTGCGGTTTGTCTTGCGTTTAGCGCGACGACTCTGTGGTGCAATGACTTGTTTGACTAGCGGTTAGCCACTTAGCTTAGCAGTGTGTTAGTAAACCCAGCTTAGCTAGGTGACAGGATTAGCCTAAACTTAGTCTTTTGACACTTATCAATAACAAGTCCTCGGTTTTAACCTTTTTTGACCAAGTTTGGTGCTTGGTTTGTCTACCTTAGCTTGACAAATCGATAGGTACTGAGGCGAAATGCCGAACATGTATGTGTGAATTAGTTTAATACAGAAAAAAATAAGGGCTGCGTCTGAAATATTGCAGTAAAATGTTTAAAAATACAATTTCTGTCTAGCAAAATGAAGGAAGAAATGTTCACAAGGTGCTGTTTTAGCTAAGTCCGAGGTTAGTGCAACTAGCCATGACTTCAAGTCTAAACCTAAAGGATTAGACACCTAAATGGACTTTTTTTTTTTTAATTTTATTAATGTTTAATATAAATAACACCTAATTTAAGCTTCATCTGAACCCTAACATGGTATAAATGTAACCTATCAAGCTGATTGTCTTCCAGAAAATAAATAGCTAACTGTTTTTGTTTACAAGCAACCAAAGACCAAACCTTTTATTTTTTATTTTTTGGAGTGCAGCTATAAGAAAATAAATGGACCTACAACTGAATGCTTTTAACCTTTTATTAAGGTTATACTTTTATCTGTTTATCAGCACATTTAGTTCTTAGTTCCTATTGACGCTTACTTTATAGCAGCTATAAACGTTCATTCTTTCATTGACTACTTCTCAAATCTCTATCTTGAAGTTAGACCAAAACAACACCACCACAAAAAAAAAAAAAAATTACACAGCTTGTTAACGTTAAGCCAGTATCTCACTGGGCTGCGACTAGTTGGAGACACAACAATTAGGGATGGAGAAAACTAAAAAAAATCTTGACCGACCACCAAGCCTCATTAGCCGGTTAAAGTCGGTTAACCTATGAGTTTACAGGGATGCAGACATTTTTGCGGAAGCTGCGCAAATGTGCGCAGGTTTCTGATTTGCTGTTTTCTTCTCATACTCCCTATGTTTCATGGACTGTAACGGCATTTGCTTATTTAGTAATTTTAATACAGAATTTACTCTGATGAAATTATTCAGACACTCCAACGCCCCCCTAAAAAAAAAAATCGGATCTGCGCGATTCAGCCGTGAAAAAGTCGGCATCTGCGCCTTTAGTTTGTGTGGAGAGATATGATCTGCAATAACATGCATTGTTGGCTACAGACCGAAACATACTTTCAGAATGCACTGGCCAAGGCAGGACTAAACTCCATGTGCCTTCTAATAATAATTAAAAAAAAAAACAGAATAGTAATTTGTAAGCTAAAAAGCCTGTGTCTACACTTTTCTTTCGCCGAGTGGCAGCGGGAGGGCGGGACATGACTGAATGGGTGTTTCTGATTTGTCAGCTGTCTTTAACTGGGGCAGGAGGGCGGGACATGACTGAATGAGTGTTTCTGATTTGTCAGCTGTCGTCCTTACACCGCATGGCATGCCCCAAGCGTTTACAACACAGAATTCCAGGTTCTCTGCTCCAAAATCGGCAGTTTCAAAACGATTTTTTTTTTTTTTTTAACCGACAACCAAAAAAAAAATTAACCGGTTGACGTTGATTCGGTCAACAAACGGTCATCGGTTAACATCCCTAACAATTACGATAAAATATGCGAATTAGCGACAACTTTCACTTGGAATCACACTGAATTGATAGTCCAATATTTTACCGCAATTGTTGCGTCTCCAACTAGTCACAGGCTGTCGCAGGCAGGGAAATAGAGGAAGCCTCACGGAAACTGACTTGAGAAGGCTTCGCATTTGCAGCTATTTTGAGAGAAATTTTGTTGCGCAAATTTTTTGAACATGTTCAAAATTTCAGTGACGAAGGAGTGACACTTTGTGAGGAAATTGAGAAGCCCCGTGAATGTTTCAAGACACTTTTGAAACTCTCTTGCGAATGGCTGTTGCAGCCCAGTGAGATACTAGCCTTAGACTTTAATTGGGCAGTTCTTCAGCAGAGAAGCCAAAGTTGTGAAATTTATTAAGATTGCCTTAATTTGTCAGCTCGGTGATGTTGGAATCTTGTATGGAATCCAAGGCAAAATATACTGAAAACCGTGTTTAAAAATCGGCGACTTGGTGAAATCTTGGTTTAAATTTTAAGAAATGAATTCTTTTTTTTTTTCTTATGACATAATTCCGTTACTGACTTTTATTTCCTCATAAAAGATTTTGTGTTCAAACGGCCAATTTTTCTATGCCTTTTTTTTGGGGGGGGGTCAAAAGATACCCCATACAGTGTGAAATTTATTGAATACCATTATCTTGAGTACTGTAACTTAAAAAGTTACCAGATTTTGCTGTGAATGTAATTCTATTACTGAAGAACTACCCGATTATGTTTACATGCACAAAACATTCCAATTTTGCCTTTTATTCTGAAAAGGACAATATTTCTACGATGCTGTTTTACATGTCTAATGAAAATGAGTGTTCCAGTAATATTCCCATCTACATGCTGCCATGCAGACTCTGAGAGCCTTGCTGGTTTGTGCACAACGTATAGAACGTATAGACTATAAACAGGCAAGAGGCCGTATGAGACAAACTGCTGTAAAAACTTCCAGCTGTGATGCACTGAATACATGATCCAAAGAATGCTCCTAAAACCTGAATAATATCAGCGTGTCTTAATAGTTAAATGCCAGAATCGCAATATCCAAATGGAATATGCTGTTTACATTACTGGAATAATGTGCGTGCAAACATACTGCATGATGGTGTTGACACTGCAGCTTACTACTTCTGTTCGTTTTAAGTAAACTTCTCCCTACAGAAAGCATCGACGTTCTAGTCAAAATCGGTTTTCAGTAACCAGGGTTCTCCAGAAAATCTGAAATAGCCAGCTAAAAATAAAAAAATATATATACAGTAGGCGATTCTGGAATTTGTGGCAGCTAAGCTGCCGCATCACAACAAAGGCATGCTAATGTTGGGGGGGGGGGTCTGAGGGCATGCCCTCCCCCAGAAAACTTTTAAATTTACATACCATCTGGTGCATTCTCAGCTTATAAATTATGAACTATTTCCCTGCAAAATCTGTATGAAATTTCCCTCCAGATGTGTGTGTGCTTGGCTTTCTCAGTTACCCTCTGTAGTATGCTGCCTGGCTCTGTAACATAACTACATGCACTACGGTGGTCCAGCTCAGCCAATCAGAGCACGAGAATCGATCAACAAATATGGCATCGCTTTCAGTCATGTTAGATCCTAATTGAAGACAATTAAATGGTTGAATAATTGGATTTGTAGCAGACGATATAAATCGCTTGAACATTTGAAAGGCAAGTTTTTATTTTTTTCTGGGATCAAGTAGCTGGTACAGACGGTCTGTGTAGGCGGAGAAAAACGCTGGCGCTTGTGGACATCTCTGCAGCTTATGTGGTGTCCTATCTATCTATCTGTCTGAATGAGCTGTTAATACAGAAATGATAACGCATTAGAGTGAGCACGTTAATTCAAACCACAACTTTATATTACAAACTAAAGCTACCGTCAAAGCTGCTGTTATAGAAAATGAAGCCATACCTTCTGACCAATCAGAGTCAAGAATTCAGCAGCGGTGTTGTACGACTCCTCATTTTATGTTGTTACTATACACTTTTGCCTTTCATTACTGATTATAATTTTCCTTTTTGCAGGTTTCTTGCTTTTTTTTTTCGACTGGGATTGGCAGTGCTGGGGGAAAGAAATCGGTCCAAAGAGGACAAAGAGTTCTTTTTATTATCCTGGACCTACTCTTATCAGTGTGAAGATGCATCATGGCATGATGGACCTGATGATCTAGAGGACGTTGTGTTGTCCAGTGGGAAAAGCCTGTGTACTCAAAACACACGGCGTCACCATTTTTGAACTTTGTACTGGATATGTTGTCCGAGATGAGTAGGGGTCCAGTCATTCCAAATGTAGGCTAATGCCTGCCTCGAATTGGACAGTGTATTTTTGAATACAAAAGGCCAGTGCTCAGTAAAGTCTGGTGAATTTAAAAAATATATATATATTTTTTTTACTTGTTTGTTCCTCTCTCTCCCCTTCCCCGCCCTCCCTTTTTTTGTTTGCACTGGACCTTTGGCCCTGCACCGTCCATCATTACACTTGCACTTGTGCTACTCATGTTTACATCCTTGTTCTACCTGAGCCCACCTAAAAGCAGCACCTTTGTTGCAATCAAGTATCAGTTCTTTCAGATGCTGTTTTGGTAGGTTTCTTATTCCCCAGCCAATCAGAATTGGAGATATAGACCACATCTCGTCGTAGCACTTTGGGAATAAGTGAGGGAAAGAGAAAAGCAGGCTGCGAGAGAAGATGAGTATTGGGGAGCTTCAGCATCCGGGCTACCTGCCTGAGAACGAGCTCATGGGCATGGACACTTTCATCCACCGCATCGACTCTACTGAGGTGATCTACCAGCCGCGGCGCAAGCGTGCCAAGCTGATCGGGAAGTACCTGATGGGCGACCTGCTGGGGGAGGGATCTTACGGCAAGGTGAAGGAGATGCTGGACTCTGAGACTCTGTGTCGGCGAGCCGTGAAGATCCTCAAGAAGAAGAAGCTGAGGAGAATCCCTAATGGAGAGGCCAATGTGAAAAAGTAAGCTGTTGATCCTTGTTCTCGCATTCACTCACACTCTGGCTCGTGTTGCTGCAGTATGCTTCTTGATGACAGTGGAGGGGAAAAAAAAATCACACTTCAGCACTAAAGTCGTAACCGTCAGTCATTGGAGAAGCGCAGCAGGCTGCAAGGTGAAACAAAAACGGTGTCTTGATCATTTTTATCCTCAGCAAATAATTATACAAGGCTTGACGATCATTACCAGAACAGAATCTGAATGTTTCCTCAGTTTGCTTTTTGTGTTGATTTTTGAAAGTGTCCCTGTAACCAGAACAGCGCTTTTACCTAGCTATCCTAGCTAGTACTAGCTAGCTAACTAACTAACCGTTCTTGCCATCATATATTAAATTTATTAGCATAAGTAATGAAGGTTTAAAAAAAAAACTTCTTTTGATGAGGTTGCTTTTACTGTTGTGCATTTTTAAAAAAATATATATTTTATGGAAAATTTGGGCTGCAACGCAACGGTTAAAGTGGAATGTCACATCGTGTACCAGTGAATCCTCCAAAATAGCCATGTTATTTTTAGTTACACTGGAGTCCTCATGTCGTAAATCTCCTTATGGTCACTCATGTACGACAATCTTCTTTTTTTCTTTTCCCCGCCAACACTTCCTACCAAACCTCCATGATTTTGCTTTTCAAATTTTCCAGACAGTTTGCAACTTGGTTGTCCAGGGTATTGTGTGGGACTCTTTTATTTTAATTAAAAAAAACAAAACAAAACTGCTGACATCCCTCATACCGCTTTTCCACCAAGGCAGTTCGAGGGCTGGTTCAGAGCCGGTGGCTAATCTCAAACTAGTTCTTAGTGTTTTGATGACAAAAATACTGGCTCTCGGCTTAGAAACCTGTTTTAGAGAGCAGCGCCAACACTTTGCTGGTTTAGAACCAAGAACTGCTTATGTCAGGTGCTAGGGGCAGGATTATCATGATCAACAAGACCAACTAAAACGTTGCGATTGTTTGTTTTCAAAATGGCAAACACAGCTAGTGCAGCATCTAGCCTGCCTAATCCAGTAGTTCGCCATTATTGTTGTGCTTGGTGTTGGTGAAAGTGGAGACGAATACAGTGACGTGGAAAAGCAAGCCAGTTCTTGGAAGGTTTGCAAGTTGAGCCAGCTCCAAACTAGGGATGTTAACTGATGACCCTTTGACCGGTGGTTGACCGAATCAACGTCAACCGGTTAATTTTTTTTTTTTTGGTTGTCGGTTAAAAAAAAAAAAATCAATCGTTTTGAAACTGCCTATTTTGGAGCGGAGAACCTGGAATTCTGTGTTGTAAACGCTTGGGGCATGCCATGCGGTGTAAGGACGACAGCTGACAAATCAGAAACACCCATTCAGTCATGTCCCGCCCCAGTTAAAGACAGCTGACAAATCAGAAACACCCATTCAGTCATGTCCCGCCCTCCCGCTGCCACTCGGCGAAAGAAAAGTGTAGACACAGGCTTTTTAGCTTACAAATTACTATTGTTTTTTTTTTTTTTTTTAATTATTAGAAGGCACATCGAGTTTCATCCTGCCTTGGCCAGTGCATTCTGAAAGTATGTTTCGGTCTGTAGCCAACAATGCATGTTATTGCAGATCATATCTCTCCACACAAACTAAAGGCGCAGATGCCGGCTTTTTCACGGCTGAATCGCGCAGATCTGATTTTTTTTTTTTTTTTTTTAAGGGGGGGCGTTGGAGTGTCTGAATAATTTCATCAGAGTAAATTCTGTATTAAAATGACTAAATAAGCAAATGCTGTTACAGTCCATGAAACATAGGAAGTATGAGAAGAAAACAGTAAATCAGAAAGCTGCGCACATTTGCGCAGCTTCCGCGAAAATGTTTGCATCCCTGTAAACTCGTAGGTTAACTAGCTAATGAGGCTTGGTGGTCGGTCAAGATTTTTTTTAGTTTTCGCCATCCCTACTCCAAACTGGTACTAGCCCCTAGTTCATTTAGGTGGAAAGGGGTATCAGAGCTTTGAAACGCACATGGGAAGAACCCTAAGGGTGCTTGGACTCGAATCAAAATATCTGACTATATTCCGGAAATATTAAACTTGCACTAACTGTCTTGATATGAGACACACACGAGAGAATGTCTGTCTTTCCTGAAGGTTTTGTGGTATCTGTTCCCCATCAGACCCACAGACCGGTTAATAACGCTGTAAATGCTGGGAAAGGTATCCTCATGTTCTAAAGCATTACACAAAATGCTATACGTTTTAATAAATGCTTAAAAAGTGCCTTTCGACACTTATGTATTTAGTCTTTTGTCAGTTCAGAGAGCTATTGGTTCTTGCCTGCGGTAGTCACAGTAGACAAAGATTAGGTTGAAATATGCTGGAGCTTTCCTTTAAGCTTACTCACAAAACATTCTTTCCCTTTTTATCTTCGGACAACGCGGCATGCAACGGAGGCTTCGGAAATTATTTTTTTCTCTCTCTCTCGCCGTTTACTTGTTTACACCATAACTAGTGAATTCCTTCCTGGCTTGCTCACTAATTTAATTTCCTAATGTTCTTAGCCAAAAAAATTTTCTTTTTTCCTCCCCAATTCATTTAGAGTGGAGTTTTGAGTTTAATCACACCATGAGGCTTAATTAAAATGCGGCAGCGTGGAGCCTCGGGTGCTTCTTTAAATAGCATTGAGGGTTTAGACCTACATCAGAAGACGTCCGCGTTTGTCTCGGTGCACGTTCCAGCAGGAGATGGATTTTTACTGTTGATTAGAAGAGTTGGTGTTGAATCGAGGTGATCTTAAATGTCCTTGAAAATGTGACTATTAATAATTTATTATGAATCGATATACTGTTAACGGGGCATATTCATTAATAGCTGTGTGTGTAAGTTTCTTGTTTGATGTTTTCAGCTGATTAAAATATATTGTCAGGCAGTGTGTAAGACGACGAGAGAGAGAGAAGCAAAAATATGAGCTATACTTAGCCTTATATGGATTGCTGGGATGCCATAGTAGCCTCCTCATTCACAGAAACAATTAGCATTCCTGCTTTCCAAAGGCAGCGTGCCCTGACTGGCATGCACAGTCTTTGGAGAGGCACTGGTATTGCATAACGGCTCCCAGTCTCATAGTGGTGTTGGAGGAATGTTGAGGTGGAGTCGAGCAGGGCCCAGGTCAGTCGACTAGAGCCAGAGCTGGAAAGCCTTTTTATTCAGAAATAACTTGAGTACGTCAACATGACTCAGTCATCTACGTTCTATCATGATCTTAAACAGATCAAGCTGTAACAGTAAAGAAACGATATCTAAAAGTGACTACCGAGACTTTTTTTTTTTGCTTGAAATGTAAACAAAGTAACCCACAATACAACAAACTGGTGAAACAAAATTATGCAGCTGACACCTACAGCAGCTCTGTTCTATAATATATCCCTCATCAAAAAATTCCTGTGCAGGGATTGGCCAAGGATGGCTCACGTGACAAATAGTTCCACCACTGTCTCAGCAATGTCTCTTGTGACGTCAATAAAAATGGATCTGGTGAGTCAGTCATGGTATATCATGGATATAACATGAACTGATGTCACAATTTTGATCAATACGGCCAGCTCGAATCACCGCTGTGGCTCCGTGAGCATTTGTGTGATGTACGTATCATGATCATGCTTAGCGAGGCAGGCGATAGCATGGGACATTGCACATGCACAAGTTGAAGGTCACTCTGACGTAAGTGACAAACATGGCTGCCTCCAGAAATTTATTTCTAATTTTTTATAGTTAACACTTTTAATTTGGAATTTTTTGATGAGGGATATAAATCAAATATACCATGCATTGAGGGGCACCAGTAACTATCAAGCCTCAGCGCCAGGCATTGCCCGAATGCGACCAGGGCATTCAGGCAGAAATATTTTAGCGAGTTAGACCCGCTCAGGCACACCTGGTGGTCGGCTTCTTTAAGCACAAAAATTATTTTTGAGCGAGTACGTTACACAAAAACAAGACGTATTAACCAGCATCCTCGCCTCCCCTGTAATCACCACAGTTTTTTTTGTTTTGTTTTTTTTTCTTCCTGATTTGTAATGGTGATTCTGATTGGCTCGCTTCAGGCACGTGCGTGTGTGCCCGCATTTGTGCTTTTCATCACTACGAGTGGTCTCAAGCCAAGTGAAGGTGTCCGACGTCTGTTGCTGTTGTTCGAAGAAAACTACAGCTAAAAAAGCTCAACTACTGTATTACTTGGATAATCTTAGTCAGAAGGAAGCGCAGGATAGATCTATGTGGAAATTAGTTTATTAGCGTTTCTGATCCGTATAAAATTCCTGAAAACGACTGGAGTGACTGCAGATTAGTGGTCTAGCGTTAGCATTAGTTACATGTTAGAATATACCTTCTTTTTCCCTGAAGAGTCCTGACATGGGAGAACAGTTTTTAAAACCCAACTACAAAAGTAAGAAAACCTTTGTGTAAAGACTTTTTACCTGACCTCAGCTTTTGGGAACAGGATGTTGTGAAAGCCAAAGCATTTACTCTCAAAGGACTCCGACCTGAATTGTGGGCTGGATGGTATTCCCACCCCTCCATGTCTCAACAACCCCACGGACATGTAGTTACAGAGCTATACAGTGATGCTTATTATTGTTAAAACAATATCTGAAGTGTTATTTGTAAAATAACAAAATATCTTGCTCTAGACTTTCATACAAGGTTGTCAGATTTTTAAATTTGATCTAATAGTGGATGGTACAATAATTACAAATGCTAACAATCAACACATTCCAATTGTAGCTATAATCATATAGTAACTACTGTATAATCACCCCTGCTTAAAAGCTAGTGGTAAGTACATTCAGTGAATGGAAAGACATGCTTTTGTGTCTCAAATGGTAAACCACACCCTCTATAGTAAAAATATTATTTACACAGTGAATTATCCCATAGATAAATCTGTCTTACCCCATTTTATCATTGGTCCATCATGCATGTGAAGATGAGGACGACAGGTTGTTTAATTTCCTCCTAAATGCAATGGCAAACTGAATGATAATACAGTACTGCAGTACAGACTCCTGTTTTATAACGTTTTTAGTTTTATAATTCATCTTTACAATATTGCTAGTCATTGTTTTGCCGATAAGTGTTGTGTGTTCTAAACTCTATATAAAAAGACGTATTATGTACTAGAACTGCGCGTAAGTCTTACATATACAGTGCTCAGCGTAAATGAGTGCACCCCTTTTGAAAAGTAACATTTTAAACAATATCTCAATGAACACAAACAATTTCCAAAATGTTGACAAGACAAAGTTTAATAGAACATCTGTTTAACTTGTAACGTGAAAGAAAGGTTAATAATATAACTTGGATTACACATTTTTCAGTTTTACTCAAATTAGGGTGGTGCAAAAATGAGTACACCCCACAACAAAAACTACATCATCTAGTACTTTGTATGGCCTCCATGATTTTTAATGACAGCACCAAGTCTTCTAGGCATGGAATGAACAAGTTGGTGACATTTTGCAACATCAATCTTTGTCCATTCTTCAACAATGACCTCTTTTAGTGACTGGATGCTGGATGGAGAGTGATGCTCAACTTGTCTCTTCAGAATTCCCCATAGGTGTTCGATTGGGTTCAGATCAGGAGACATACTTGGCCACTGAATCACTTTCACCCTGTTCTTCAGAAATCCAATAGTGGCCTTAGATGTGTGTTTAGTCATGTTGGAAAAGTGCACGACGACCAAGGGCACGGAGTGATGGTAGCATCTTCTCTTTCAGTATAGAGCAATATATCTGTGAATTCATGATGCCATCAATGAAATGCAGCTCCCCGACACCAGCAGCACTCATGCAGCCCCACATAAGGACACTGCCACCACCATGTTTCACTGTAGGCACCATGCATTTTTCTTTGTATTCCTCACCTTTGAAGCCATCAGTTCCAAAAACATTTATCTTGGTCTCATCACTCCAGAGTATAGAGACCCAGTAGTCTTCATCTTTGTCAGCATGGCAAACTCTAGGCGGGCTTTTTTGTGCCTGCGCTTTAGGAGAGGCTTCTTTTGTGGACGGCATCCATGCATGCCGTTCCTCTGCAGAGTATGCCGTATTGTGTCACAGGAAATAGTCACCCCAGTTTGGCTTTCTACTTCTTTAGATAACTGCAGTGAACTTGCATGCCGATTTTCTTCAACCCTTCTCATCAGAAGACGCTCCTGTCGAGGTGTTAACTTCCGTGGACGACCTGGACGTCTCTGTGAGATGGTTGCGGTTCCATCTTTCTTAAATTTTTGCACCACTTTCGCTACAGTATTCTGACTGATAAGTAAAGCTTTGCTGATGATCTTGTAGCCTTCACCTTTGTGGTGGAAAGAAATTATTTTCTTTGGGGAATTCTGAAGAGACAAGTTGAGCATCACTCTCCATCCAGCATCCAGTCACTAAAAGAGGTCATTGTTGAAGAATGGAAAAAGATTGATGTTGCAAAATGTCGCCAACTTGTTCATTCCATGCCTAGAAGACTTGGTGCCGTCATTAAAAATCATGGAGGCCATACAAAGTACTAGATGTAGTAGTTTTTGTTGTGGGGTGTACTCATTTTTGCACCACCCTAATTTGAGTAAAACTGAAAAAATGTGTAATCTGTTATATTATTAACCTTCCTTTCACGTTATAAGTTAAACAGATGTTATATTAAACTTGTCAAAATTTTGGAAATTGTTTGTGTTCATTGAGATATTGTTTAAAATGTTACTTTTCAGAGGGGGTGTACTTATTTACGCTGAGCACTGTATGATATTGATTTATGTTTCATGTTTTCAGGGCTTGTCTTGTTCTGCTGTAGAAATATATATATATATATAATTTATTTATTTAAAGCATGTAGTTTTTGTTTAAATAACTCAATTATACCCCTAGAAAACATATCGGTATTGCCTTAAGCTGTGTATTTGAAAACTTGCCGAAATACTGCAAAATTTTAGGGCAAAAGGAAATTCGGGGGGGGGGCAAAAACTTTTTGAGGCCATTAAAGGTGTTAACTTTTAACATTGAGGTCTGATTATGGATTTTCTTTGGTGACTGACTGGCATAGTACTGTTTTCTTCAGGGCTGTGCCCCTCACAATATAATACGATGCCAGTCACCTCGGAGAATCCATAATTTCAACTGGAGCGCCTCTGTGCATGGTGTGTTTTTAGATTACCCGGTTATAGCTATTGTAACACAAGTGACAACATGAACTTGTTTCACAGACCTTCCACAACATTAAATGTAACTGTAAATGGATAAAAAGTACAGCATTCATTACTAGACTTTAGTAATAATTGGCAAATTGCTGTTGTATTAGAGGAATAAAATGCTGAGATGTGCTTGTGTAGCAAAATAATCTTTGAGGTGTTCGGCCATATCATACCACCCTGTTGTTGATTATTTTTCCTATAACATCAGTGCCTTGTAAATTTTATTTTTTAAATTAAAAAAAAAAAAATCTTTTTACAATGCTCAGGGATCCCAGATGTCCGCTATTTAGCAGAATTCCGCTATTTTTCTAGCCAAAGTGGTGGTGGCTTTTTTTTTTTTTTTTTTTTAAATCTCTTGTATATCCGTTAAAAATGTTTGTTTAAGTAAAATGACCAGCAGAATACGTTCTGATTTGGTTTGTTTGTTTAGCGATGTTTTTGTCAGCTTCGTTTGTTCTCGTTGACATTCGGGAACACTCAGAAGTTAAATTGATGTAAATACCGCGAGACTGTACGCCAGGCCTATTCAATTGGCGGCCCGCGGCCCGGATGCGGCCGACGTGATGCTTCACCTTTAAAAGTAAAATACCATTCACCAGTCTCCAAAACTTAATATATGTATTTTAATTTACCGAATATCAATAAATAGATGATGTTATAATAGTTATTTTGCACTTTTATTATTTCCCAGCTACTGTTAACTCAGTAAAATGCAAATAGTTAGCAAATATGCTGTGGCAGCGGGGGCGTGGTCAAGCGCCGGTCTGTGACAGGAGGGCGGAGTCAGGGAAGGTACAGTAAGTGGCAGAATCACTGCACCTGTCGTTAATTCATGTGTTTAAGGAGAGGGAGAGAGCAGAGGGAGCTCTCTCCACAATTAGACAACTGATGTGTGTGCGTGTGTCTGAGTGTGTGAGAGAGAGTGCAGATATACGCTGAAAAGCTAAATGAAAGTGAGTTTTGTTCTGCCGTCCTTCTGTGCTCCACCCACCTACACGAACTGTCACAGTGGTGCCGAAACCCAGGACGAGCACACCACTGTGACAGTTCGTGTAGGTGGGTGGAGCACAGAAGGACGACAGGACAGAACTCGGTTCACAAAACTCGCTTTTATTTAGCTTTTCAGAGTATATCTGCACTCTCACACACACTCAGCCACACGCGCGCACACAGTTGTGTAGGTATCATGCCGCCATCTTGTGTCAGAACTACAATTCCCAGGCAACTTCCGCGTGACCATCTACGTCAGTCCGCCATGCGCACATAAAACAATGGGACAACGCTTCCATCTTTGTCTCTCGCGTCCGGATTTCAACGAAGCTAGACGCACCAAAGAGATGCTCTGCACCAGAAAGACGTCTTCTTTCTTGCAAGAGCCATCACTCATCGCGATTTTCTTTCTTACCCTTGGCAAAGGTAAACTCTAGAGTCGCGCGATCTTTAAACTCAACCTGAGTTACAACCAGTTTACTTGTATTAGAAGTGACGTCACGACTGCAGCCCAGGCAGTTAAAAGTTAAGAAGCGATTGAATCCTTTTTAACTCAAAAGCGCTGTGCATCTTATTCTGATCAGACTTTTCCTCACGAACGCTGAGGTTCGGACCAAGAATCCTCTGCTTTCCACGGGAACCACCCAAGTGCTCCGCTGGACCCGAAAGTTTTCTACGCCTCCGTCACGAGCGGCTCACGTGCTCCCACGGCGAGGCCCGAAACTACACCGGCGAATAGTTCTTCATATCTTGCTAAAGGCAGGATTAAGTAAGATTTTGGCATTTGGGCATAATTAAGATAGTCTTAGGAATTTGCTTTTATTTGAAATAGTGTGAATTTAAACCCAGGTTTATCTGTTGCACTGTTAGACACGCAGCGTGTTGATTTATTTTGGTTCTGTGTTCTCTCAGTTGTTTAATAGATAGGCTGCGCATGCTCCTCTCTGAATAACACTTTAATTTCCTTATCATACATTTTGACCTTATCAAGGTTTCAGTGAGTTTGGTAATGTTATGAGTGTGGAATTTTTTTGTTACTGAGAAAACACGTGCTCAACAGGCCTGACCAGGCCTGATGCACTTTAGATAGCTTCCCTTTCTTTAGCAACACGTGCTCAGTAGGCCTCACCAGGCCTAACAAACACACTTTAGCTAGGCCATAGGGCCTTTCACAAACACACACTAGCAACACAAGGCTAATCTAGGCCTCCACCACGTGTAGTTAGCTACACGAGGCTAAACACACGGTCAAGTCCTTCACTCACACACACACACACACACACACACACAAGCACACATTAGCAACAGAGCTAATCCTTTGTTCTATTGAGATAACATTCCTTTGTTTTAGCTAGCAACAAGCTAGGCCATACACGCGCACACACCATATTTGTATATATTGATTTATTTTTCTTTGCATAATAAATTCATTTATTAAACAAACTGTGTTTATTTGTGTGAACGATATATGAAGTCCCCAATCTCCTCAAAGAATTCAAAAAGGTGCATATGAGTTATGTAATATGGTAAGTGATCGTAATAATTTGGAAATATACCATAATTTAGCTGTTTGGTAATTTATTATTAAGCACCAGGATTAATGGTATGATTCACTAAATGATTCACTTCAAATGAGACTGATTCTATGGTATGATTCAATTCAAACGAGTGAAAGTAAATGATTCAATGGGATTGATTCACTTTAATTATTAACCTTCAAATTTAATGAGTGATTTAATGAGATTGATCACTTAATTCAATAATTAACTGATTGCACCCACAGTTGTCTAGTTGTGGAGAGTGCTCTCTCTCTCTCTCTCTCTCTCTCTCTCTCTCCTTAAACACATGAATTAACGACAGGTGTAGTGATTGTCACTTACCTTCCCTGACTCCGCCCTCCTGTCACAGACCGGCGCTTGACCATGCCCCCGCTGCCACATATGCATTCTCAATCAACGTGTCGCGATTGCATTGACATGAACCAAACATCACAGTTCTTGTGCAAAACAAGAAATGTCACTTCTCTCACCACAGTCAACGGCAGCTGTGGGCTAAAGCTGTGTTCTGTTTAGTATCAGTAGCCTGACAAGCATATCAATGAGAAATGTTGAGATAAATGTTCTATTTTTTTGTTTGTTTTAAATAAAGGAGATGGGAAAGAGAGTTGTTTGTGTGCATTTTGAATATTCAATGTTAAGTTGAAGGCTAAAAATGAAATATAATATAATAGACCTTGTAGGCTACTTGAAAACTGAAAAATTACCACTTGTTCGTGACCGCGGAAAATTTGTGGCCCACCTCAAATTCTTGGATTCGAAATGTGGCCCAAATGGAAAACTAATTGAATAGCCCTGCTGAACGAGAAAACAATATGGCTGCGCCCATTTGCTAGAAAATGTGTTTTAACTCCGTTCGTGCTTTTGTTTCTAATGCGTTGAACTTAATTCAATATGTCGTGGAAAAAAGATATCGTCCATAAAAGAGATAGCGGAACAGTGTCCGGGTTAGAAGTAGTATATTCTTCAAAGCTACATTTTCATCTAATTTTTATAAATAATAATTTTTGCCACTTATGTCATTGATTACAAAATATGGCATCAAATAGATACACATTATTGTTAAATTCTGTTGCTTTTCTACGTTAAATCTATGTAAAAAATGTGTTCTATAGCATCTTTAAATGTTAAAATCTCAACAGCTTCAGGGGGCTTGCAGCCCCCTTGACCCCTGCTGATAGTTTCTTACATTCCTCTATTTTTTTCAATTACTGCTGGGATCCCTGAATACTGAGTTAAATGAAAAAGGAACTAAAATTTAAAAGGAATCCGGACAGTTGTTTAGTAGACATGTAATGGTTCAATGCATTCACAATTTTTGATTCGTGATATTTGGTTCATGATTCAATTTTCCAAAGATATTTTTGGGGAGAAGAAAGTGTGTGTATATTTATAATATATAAATTTTTTTTTAATTAAAAAAAAAATTATATATATATATATATATATATATATATATATATATATATATATATATATATATATAAATAATTTTTTTTAATTAATTTTTTTTTATTATTTAAAAAAAATATATATAAATTTTTTTTTAAATTTTTTTATTATTTAAAAAAAAAAAAATATATATATATCATTATCTCTAGCCGCTTTATCCTTCTACAGGGTCGCAGGCAAGCTGGAGCCTATCCCAGCTGACTACGGGCGAAAGGCGGGGTACACCCTGGACAAGTCGCCAGGTCATCACAGGGCTGACACATAGACACAGACAACCATTCACACTCACATTCACACCTACGCTCAATTTAGAGTCACCAGTTAACCTAACCTGCATGTCTTTGGACTGTGGGGGAAACCGGAGCACCCGGAGGAAACCCACGCGGACACGGGGAGGACATGCAAACTCCACACAGAAAGGCCCTCGCCGGCCCCGGGGCTCGAACCCGGACCTTCTTGCTGTGAGGCGACAGCGCTAACCACTACACCACCGTGCCGCCATATATTTTTTTTTTAATTTAAATCAGCATAAACATTCCTTTTGTTGAATTAAAAAAAAAAAAACCTTTCATTTAATAACCAACAATTTATGCAGACTTGTAAAGACTGGAATAAAGTGTAATGGCCTATTAACTAAAATTTGTTTTACAAAATTGAAAGTTAATAACAAGTAGACCTTTTCTTAAGACTTATGTACAGTTGTACTACCTTCATTTTTCTTCTGTTCATTAGCTTTTGGCAGTGTTTTTAAAAAGAGCTCAGATTTCTTGTTAATTCTCTTTTTGTGCAGTCACACAACAGCTCTTCCTCATTTTTGATGTTTGTGTGTTTTTGTGGAATTGGAGCTGCATTACTTCCGCATAGAGTGAAGTCACGTGCATTCCTGCTGTAGTTTATTACATCGTTTGCTGTCTAAGCAACACAATTATGTCCAGGAAAAACAATATTATGCAGGCTGATAAGGTTTTTGTTTTTATTTTATTTCAATTCAAATCATCATAAATTTGTATTGTGATTTCATCCTCGGACGATGCGTCTACATACCTGTCATTAGGCACTGGAAAATTTGTAGAATTTATTTATTTATTTTTTAAATCTCCTTGCACTTTTAGAAAATGTTATTCGACACACCCTTGCAGTCATTAAATTGGGCTCTTTTAATTGCACGTGTTGTAGAGAACGTGGTCACTGTTCACTGCATGGCTTCTTTTCTGACGCATTTGTTTATGATTGGAGCTGACAGAACTCGCTGATAGACACCAGGAATGTTGTGTGTCTGTGTGTGTTTGCACCACCACGCTTCTCCTTGTGGCTATCTTTGGTTTTTTGAAACAAGTCAGCAGTGTGAACTATAACGCAAAGCTACAGAAGAATTCACTTTGTGTGTCTCCTCTTTCTCGCTCTGTCCCTGGCGGTGTCTGCTCTAAATGTGGTGATTTATGGTCATTTTTGTTTGGAGCTGCTGGTTCCTCTTTTTTTGTTTATATAGAGATGTACAGTTTATCAGGTTTGATTTAAATCAAACTATGTTGACTTGCAAAGGATTGAAGTGCCTGTGTGCTCAAAGAGGATTTTTAAAAAGTTGTTCTTGATCGTTTTTGCTCGTTATCAGTTTGTGTTTGGATCAGGTTTGTTACCGTAGCAACAGCAGTTTCGCAGTTTAACTTTTTAAATTGGTGATATCGTTAGTACTTGCAAATAAAAATACATTAGTGGAGCGTTACATACAGGTATAAGCATCATGTTAAAATATTACAGGCAGGACCAATTTGTGAAAGAATTAATGGAGAAATGGTGACCTTTGGGCTCCTCAGTGCCATGGCCAAGAATCCAAGATGGCGCTGTTGTTCAGAGCAAAACTAGCCAGTTGTGTGCATCTAGGAGTTCATGTTCATGTATGTGGAAGAGGGCAGATGGCTCATTTCTCTGTAGCACAGCATGAGCAGCAGTTTGAAACTTGTCTGACTTCACTTGTCTCAGAGAATGCATGCATTAGCAGTTATCCTCCCTGAGTAACCAAATTGGAGGGGGAGGGTGGTATTGGATCACACCTCAGTCCTGCAGATGGTGGTTAAGATTGCGAGGGGAGGGGAATACTGTCCAGTATGTGTTCTCAGATGCCTCTTTTCCAACAAATCAGTTCCAGGGCTGGTTCAGGGCCAGTGCTGGTTCACAACTCGTTCAACTTGCGAGCCAGCTGAGAACCAGTTTGCTTTTCCATAGCTCGCGGTGCTAAGAGAAGCCACGCCAGTTACGTCGCTGTATACGTCACTACGTTTGCATAAACCTTGGCGCGAATATCAAAGCAAAAACAACACGGAAGAAGCAGCAGCAACAACAATAATAATAATGGATGACTTCGCGTTTGTACAGCTGCTGCTTCTCGTCGCTTAAAAATGGCAATCTTTCGCGGTCTTGTTGTTGGTCTTAACAACTCCACGCCCCCCCCGACGTAAGCGGTTCTTTCCTCTGGCCCAGCAGAGAGCTGGTGCTAGCCTGGAACCGTTTTTTTCTGGCCCCAGAGCCAGTTCTTTGTCAGTGGAAACAGAAAACCCGGTTCCAAACTAAGCGCTGGCACCGAACCAGCCCTGGAACTGCTTTGGTGGAAAAGGGGCAAGAGTGAGTCTCTGATGCCCCTTTTCCACCAAAGCAGTTCCAGGGCTGGTTCGGGGCCAGCGCTTAGTTTGGAAACGGGTTTTCTGTTTCCACTGACAAAGAACTGGCTCTGGGGCCAGAAAAACCGGTTCCAGGCTAGCACCAACTCTTTGCTGGGCCAGAGGAAAGAACCACTTACGTCAGCGGGGGGGCCGAGTTGTTAAGACCAACAACAATAACAAGACCGCGAAAGATCGCCATTTTTAAGCGACGAGAAGCCGCAGCTGTACAAACGTGAAGTCATCCATTGTTGTTGCTGCTGCTGCTTCTTCTGTGTTGTTTTAGCTTCGATATTCGCGCCAAGGTTTAAGCAAACGTAGCGACGTAACTGACGTATACAGCGACGTAATGACGTGGCACCACGAGCGATGGAAAAGCAAACTGGTTCTCAGCTGGCTCGCAAGTTGAACAAGTTGTGAACCAGCACCAGCACTGGCTCCGAACCAGCCCTGGAACTGATTTGGTGGAAAAGGGATATGAAAGACCCAACTTGGAAGGATCTGTTCTACCAGAGAAGCATCCTTGATGTTGAGAAACCGCCATGGTTTGACAAGGTTGGTGTGGAAGAACTCCTGCACAGAGCCTTGACCTCAACCCCACTGAACACTTTTGGGATGAACTGGAGCACCGACTGCACTCCAGACATCAGTGCCTGACCTCACAAATTTTGTTGCTGAATGGTCACAAGTCATGCTTCAAAATCTAATGGAAAGCCTTTCCAGAAGAGTGGAGCTTGTTCTAACAGCAAAGGGGGAATTGATCTAGAATGGGATGTCCAGCAAGCACATACAAGTGTGATGGTCAGGTGTCCACAAACTTTAACGCATAGTGTGCGTGGATAGAATCTCTGAAACCAGTCAGTGTGTGAAACAAAGTGCGAGTTAATTTGTTCTACGACTCTGTCGCTCTGGCATGGGCCTTGCGGCGGTGAAAGTCATCATCGCTAACGATGGACCGCTGACGATGACGAAGAGTTGATTTGCTCTAAACAATCTAATGGTTTTGAAACGTCTCTATGAAACCACGGCTGCAGTTTTGGCCTGTGTGTGGAGTATTGTTTGCTTCGTTTGTCGACATTACTCATTATATGAGATTACACAGGAGCAGCGCAGTGACCTCAGGCTTTGGATCTGGCCTTGTTTGGTGCAGCTGAAATGTAAATGTTACAGGATGTCCTCAAATTCGTTAATAGGATGCATCAGATGACATCTTTCATCACCCACAACCAAACGAAAGCTATTTTGAGAAACTTTTAAAGGACATGGGACATGGATTTTTACCTGGGCATAATTATGTATAAAGGACATAAGAAATGCCATCTAAATCACTGCAGGGCGTCAAAAATGTGAAACTCATCACATTATTCAAGGTTTTTTTTTTTTTATACATCAGCGTAAAACAAGGATTCGTTAATGAGCTAGGTGGTCACGTGACCCGTGACGTCACAAAAACTTTCCAAGGAGCCAGCGCTTGGGAATCTAATGTAAACAGGTTACCGAAATGGACACCATCGACAGTGACATTCCCGATGTTTTACAGAGATGTGAAGTTAGACCCTATCAATTCGAACCGATAGCTGGAAATTCACATGAACATGGATCTTGTCTTTACTCTGACGGGTCAGATGATTCTGAGAGTGAGAGTTCATTCAGCCCTCATGAAACTGAAAGCGGTCGGCTGGATAACACTTCCTGGTAAGTTAAAAACAATTCTGCTCAAAGGCTAATGATCTGTTGAAAGAAATATTATTTTTGTATCAGACATTGAAAGTTCATCATAGATCTAGCTAAAGTCCGTTGCAAGCTAGTTTTTTTTTTTTTGCTGATATTTTTTGAGATTGATTAAGAGACAATGCTTCCAGAGTCCGAGATGAAAACATTCAAAATGGCGAAACAAGTCAGAATTATGATAATCAATAATTGATACACCCAAAATTATAATACTAATCCTTACCTCGGCTTTCAGTCGCTTAGCGCAGAGGTCTTCAACAGGGGGGTCGCGAAATCGCACCGGATCACTCATATCAACAAAAATATTCCTGCCCTGTCCCCTGGCCTCCGTCCAGGGATGCAAACAGCGCGCCTTTCGGTGGATGCCGCCTTTTTCACGGCTGAATCGCGCAGATCCGATTTAAAAAAAAATATATAGCGATATTAATTCATGAAACATGAAGTATAAGGATGAGAAAAAAACAGTTTAAATCGGGAAGCTGGGGGGCGTCGTGGCTCAGGTGGTTAAGGCGCCATACCATGAATGCGGGCGACCCGGGTTCGATTCCGGCCCGAGGTCATTTCCCGATCCCTTCCCGTCTCTCTCTCTCCCGCTCATTTCCTGTCTCTACACTGTCCTATCCAATAAAGGTGCAAAAAAGCCCAAAAAAAAAATCTTTAAATCGGGAAGCTGCGCACATTTGTGCAGCCTGGCGCAAATGTGCGCAGCTTCCCGATTTAAACTGTTTTTTTTTTTCTCATCCTTGTACTTCCTGTTTCATGAATTAATATCACTCAGTACCTGAGTATTAATGTTGAAAGAATCCTCAGTGAAATGGTCCGAACACAGTTTGTGGGAAACAGTAGGTGCAAAGTTTTTTCAACAGGTGTTCTGTAAAGTTATCCTACCTCTTGGATTTGTCCTACTGCGCATGCGCGAAGCCTACTGCGCATGTGCAGATGAGCCCACACTTTCCTCAGCTTGTGAAAAAAAAACTTACTCCAGGGCATTTCCCATTGGAATTATTGCAACCATAAGCAGCACAATACACCATGATGTTCAATGTACGTTAAAGACTATAAAAACAATTTTCTTGTCATCCACTTCTCCATTCATCTACCCGCTTGTGCTGTGCCCGAAAGTTTTTGTGACGTATGATCACGTGACAGCGTCTCTTCCGGTTGCAAAAAATGCATATCAGCAGTCGAGCAGAAATGCCATATAATCATCACAAATATAACGATTTTGCTGAATTTAATAGATTTTGTATTTGTTGATACAATTAATTCATATTGTTAATGGAAAGAAACTGATATAGCGTGCTTTTATGTTTCATGTCCCATATCCTTTAACCAGAAACTGGAATATAAAAGGATCTCAGTTTAAGAGTGTTTTTTTTTTTTTCCTTGTTGTTTTGGTTTGATTACTTCGTCCTGTGACTCATCCATGATTGTCCAAGGTTTCCTTGATGAACTGTAAAGGTGGTGTTGTGAGGAAATGTAGGTGCGTTGAGTCATTTCCCTTAACTGCAACTGTGGCGTCAGCAGCAACGTTCATCCTCTTTATCAATACTTTCCACTGCAGCTCTCTATATGAGGGCTTTTGGAGGACAGTGTTCGACAGCTCTCTCCAACACCACTGAAACGCCAACTGGGAGAAGAATGGTGTTTATTGCTCCAGAAACTTGATTGTCAGACTGTTGAAGCTGTTCTGGGGGCGTGTGGTTGCCCAGCGTATTACTGAGGCGCTTTTATTTTGGGTTTTCCTTCGATATGTCATGTCATGTCTGAATGATGTTGATCGAAAAGGAGAGTTGAGAAATACCCTGTAAACATCCTTAATCTGTTCACATCTCGGAGCAAGAATTTTTTTTTTTTTTTTGCAGTAAGGCGATGTTGCACAAAGCTTGTTTTGAAAGTAAGGGCTTGTCCGATCTGAAAATTCAGACCAGGTACAAGTCAGAAGGTGTTGATTTTTTTATTTTTACGGTATGTTAATATAAATTTGTGAGATGAATTACAGCCAGCATTGTTGTCAGAGCTGCTGTTAAAGATATTAATCGGCACCTTCTGGTGAAATTGGATTTGAGAATTTAACATGCTAGGCATGCAACAATTTGGCAAAATTCATGCATGATTTCATGACACTGCATTCCCGATTTTTGATTTTCCCACAATTTTTGAAGAAAAATTAAAGGAGAACTGAAGTCATTTTTAAACTTGCTTTATTTCTTAACGTGCTTATTCAATTACATTTTCGGTTTTATTAACCTTATATCGTGACCTTGTATCGGCATATTGTATTACACTTATCGGCCTTTTCGGTTTTTAGCCATGTTGAATGTAGTTCGTATGGTCCATGGCAGGCGTCGCTTATCCACATGATCTTCACGAGACTTGTGCGAGACTTCAAACATGGTGTCAGTGCCGCCATTTTGAAAACTGTTTACACAGCGGCCATATCGTTCCAATTTAGATTAATTTCGAGATTTGCCAGCTTCATCAGTGATGTAGATTATTCCATACGACTCTGAACCAAAGTGGAGTAGAGAAGAGTTGGAAAGACGACAGGATAAGGACTCGTCCGTCGTGCTGGTATGTATGTAATTACTGTCGCACGATTAAAATGTGCCAGATCAGGCGGTTGGTGGGTTTTCAAAATAATAAATATATGCATGTATTTTTGTGATATATACATATTGCACTGAGCGTATTTCCTACACAATCCTCACTAGGGTTTCGGACAGCGCTACAAAATGGCATCCCCACTATATAGTACCCTATATAGTGAGTAGGGAGCGATTTCGGACACAGGGAAAACTTCTGTCTTGATTACATCAGCATTCGAAAGGGGGCGCGCGCGTCTTTTGACAACGTTGGCAGATGTCGGTCACTTTGATTTCCGCTGTACGTTTTACTTCCGTCCTGCGATGTCTCACACAGGTCTCAGCAAATCTCGTTTACGGCCATTGTTTTGACATATGGACTGATATATTACAGAGCATATTTCAAGCACTCAACTTGCTATAGCGGCGACAAAATAGCGATGATAAATGCATTCCTGGGGCGGCACGGTGGTGTAGTGGTTAGCGCTGTCGCCTCACAGCAAGAAGGTCCGGGTTCGAGCCCCGTGGCCGGCGAGGGCCTTTCTGTGCGGAGTTTGCATGTTCTCCCCGTGTCCGCGTGGGTTTCCTCCGGGTGCTCCGGTTTCCCCCACAGTCCAAAGACATGCAGGTTAGGTTAACTGGTGACTCTAAATTGAGCGTAGGTGTGAATGAGAGTGTGAATGGTTGTCTGTGTCTATGTGTCAGCCCTGTGATGACCTGGCGACTTGTCCAGGGTGTACCCTGCCTTTCGCACGTAGTCAGCTGGGATAGGCTCCAGCTTGCCTGCGACCCTGTAGAACAGGATAAAGCGGCTAGAGATAATGAGATGAGATGAGAAATGCATTCCTATATTTAATAAAACGAGAGAAATAGAATTTTGATGATAAATTTGCCTTCAATTCTCCTTTAAATGAATTTTATTGCCATAAATGCAACAATTTTCCTGTTCTGTATTGACTTGAGCATTTTCTGGACCAATTTCGTTATTTTTATTTATTTTTATATGAAAGTATGTCCCTTTACACACTCATCCAGAAGGATAATTTTGCACAAGGCCATCTGTCTACAGCAGAAAAAAAAAAACGCGCCTGGAAAAATCCCAAGAGAGTCTGGAGCCAGATTCGTGACGTTACCTGCGGAAGCGCCAGCAGGCTGCGAGAGCTTTGCACGGTTTCAGTGCACAGCCTGTGTACACCAAGCGCTCCCATTTCTCTCTCATTGTCCGGTCTTTTGGAAAATGATGAGTACTAATCCCATCAAGATTGGTGTTGCTACACCCTCCTACGATACATCTGTTAACCATTTTAATAATTACGCGATAACGTTGAAGAAATTTGCAGAAAACCACCAGGTCGTTTTCTCATAAACAAACCAGCGCTGACGTAGGATTCAGAAGGAGGCGTCCCGCACGCGATGTCACGAAAATCAATGTTTCCCGGGAA
Source organism: Neoarius graeffei (assembly GCF_027579695.1). NCBI lineage: Eukaryota > Metazoa > Chordata > Actinopteri > Siluriformes > Ariidae > Neoarius > Neoarius graeffei. The sequence continues at coordinate 50,058,923 of NC_083591.1, read as the reverse complement.
ATCCAAATGCCAAGTTTTTTCAGAGGTAGACCAATTCGCCTCAAATGGCTTGATTTCAACTAAATTTTTCTGGTATTGAGCAAGGTAACGAAAATTGCGAAGAATGCAGAATGTTAGAGATATTTGACCAAAGTTTAATATAAAATAGGGGAATTACATTGATCTTGCTCCTGAATTTACCCGTGATATGCACTTTTAACTTTTTATTAATTTAACAAATTTACTCACGCTTGTAAAGGTTGAAGAAAAATATAAGCCTATTAACTAAAATTTATTTTATTTACAAATTAAAGTTGATAATGGAGGCCTTTTTCTTAAACTTCTATGAACTTTTGTACTACCTCCATTTGCTTCATATTTCTTTAACTTTCAGCAGTCTGTAAAAAGAGAGCTCTGATTTCTTGTTGTGAGCAATTCCAGCGTTATGGACGTGACACTTGAACTCAAAATGGCAACAAATGACCCAGTGCATGTTTTATTGTCTCCCAGTATTTAAACAGGTGTTGCATATTTTAAGGCTGTACCATACTGGAGAAGTGATAGAACAAGAACAATTCCCATAGTACATCTAGGGCATGCCAGAAAATGCCAATAAAAGATGCGTTATGGATGTGACAGAAAAAGTATCACTTTTCTTGGGTGACTGTACATTTTTATCAAACTCTGTGAAATTGTAAACCTAATGTCGAGATGGAGATATCCATTTGATAGAGGGGTCCAAGGTGAATATTAAAAAATCTTTGTTTAAAATATTTTGTATTTGATGCAGAGTTTCGGAAGGAAAAGTCAGCGTTATGGATGTGACGAAATTCCGTTATGGATGTGACGCGTGTGAAATAGACATGGCATATGTTTAGAAAATCAGCAATTTAACCACCATAACCCTTTGAAAAACTCTCTAAATATCAGCTAAAACTATCAAAGTTCTTAAATAATATTTAGGATGGCTATTGTTTTGCTGTTTTGTGGATTTTAGCATACATTTCTGTGGCTTGTGGCAATAATATAGAATTGTACATGATCAAAGTGGATTTTAGCTTGGGGTTTACATTATAAGAAAGAAAGACTGACAGTGACATATTAGGTTGGTTACAAATTGGTTCAACTTATTCACATCTGTAAAATACAGGCCAAGGTGATATCTCTGGGAGTGGTTTTGATGTATTACATGTTGCTTTATTTTTGCATGGTGAGGTTGACATTTACATGGAATTGCCCTTAAATCTGTTTGTACAGTCAATCGCTCAACAGCACTTTCACATTTTTAGGTTTGTGTGTTTAATGGCATTAAATCTGTTACTGTGTAAGGCGGTGTTTCTCAAGTGTGGTCCACGGACCACTGGTGTGACTCCAAAAGCAAAGTGATGAGGAGTTTTCTACATTTTAATAAAGTCGTATGTAAATTAAAATCGTAGCCCATTATTTGAATTTGACATTAAGCAAGCCAACAGTTTTGCAACACTGCCAATAGCTACGTCAGTTTACGTTGCTCTTTCATATCAACATCACCTCTGAATGTGGAATGCAAAGAAACTACGAGTAATCAATTTAGACTCGGCATCAAACTGATCACTTGGATCAGTGGCTGAAGACCGGGTCGGTCAAAAGAAAAGCGCAAGAAACATCTGACATGAGCAAGGACAAAGTGCAAAAACGCGATGCTTTGTTTTCTCAAACAAAGAAGCACAACTGGATCAGCGTGGCCCCCAATATGAGATCAAAACTGTCCGGTTTGGACCCAGATATTCCTTCGTTGATGTATCAGAATAAGCAGGATCATTCTTTCCCTTAAGATAAGGTCAATGATGAGTGAGTTGGCGATACTATTTGTGAAACTAATTTCGTTAGTGTGTAATTTGTAATATACTGTTGAAGTAGGCTAATTGTTTTTTGGTCAGGATATTTAGGTGGTCCAGGAAATTTTTAAATGGATAAAGTGGTCCTTGGTCTGAAAGTTTGAGAAACACTCCTGTGCAGTGAAGTCACGTGCGTTCCTGCTATTGGTCCTATTATTGCGCCCTCTGCTGTCTAAGCAACCTAATTACAGCTAGGAAAAACTAAGATTACGCAGACTGATGATCGCAATTTATTTATTACCTCCGCCAAGGAGCTTATGTTTTCGGTAGCGTTGGTTGATATGATGAAACAAAGTTTCATATATTTTTAGATTCTTCAAAGTAGCCAGCGTTTACCTTGATGCTTTGCACACACTATATTGGCGTTATCTTAACCAGCTTCAACAGCTGTGCCTCGTTAAAAGTTAATTAGTGGATGATTTTTTTTTTTTTGCTTCTTAATGCATTTGAGATCAAATATTAAATGATTAATTATAGTAAATGGCCCTATTCAACAACCATAGTAGTCCATATTATGTCAAGAACCGTTCAACTAAGTTAAAAGAAACGGCATCCATGATTACTTTTAAGACATGAAGTGTCCTTAATTAAATAATTAATTGCTTATGTCCAAACTTTTGACTGCCTAAATGTATAAAGTTCTATTGCAGTGAAATGCTATGATGCCTTGTTTAAATGTACTTAATAGATGCTTTTAAAGTAAAAGCTTTCGTCTGCTGCACTGTAAATGCCTCATATATTGAGAATTGAATCGTCGGCTCAAGTGATATACGACAAAGATTTTAGGGCCCGTTTACACGAGGACGCTGTCGGGTAAAAACGACTAAATATTTTATCGGAAGTGCCTTTCGTCTACACGGGGACGGCGTTTCCGAGGCTGAAAAATTGAAAATGCCTTCCAGAGTGGATAAGTTAAAAACAGCATATCCATCTAAACCAGGGGTGGGCAATTATTTTTTCCATGGGGCCACATGAGAAACAGAAAATTTTGTGGAGGGCCGGACCAAAAGGCTGAACTAAATTCTGCATAATATTAATTGTATTTCTTTATATAAAGCAGTAAATAACATTGTTTTTACAAGCTGCTAAGACTGGTAAGAGTATGGAAAAAACGAGGTTGCCTTACAAAAAATGTCATTTATTCAATCAAATTTCCCAAAACAATAGTTAACAAAATGTGAACGTTTGTACCTTTTTTTTTTTCAGTCACATTCACCGCAAAACACAATAAAGACATCACAATATTGTCTTTCTACTCCAAATATCAAGCAAGATACATCATATTATAATAATGATGCCCATATTTGTAGTTTAATCAACTCATTTGGTGCTTTTCGCCGGAGATCGGCTCCGGTGCCTGCTGGTGACGTCACACGATGTGACTGGCTGGACCGTTTGAAGGATGACGTACAAGTTTGTGGTTGGTCTGGACAAATTACGGAAGTAGTTATCGCGCGATTAGGTTTCGTGGGGTTTCATGTCATTTTCATGTTGCGCGCATTGCGTTTTTGTTGAACACAACTTCAAAATAAAAGCAATGCACATTCAGTCCATGCATGAGGTAAAATTAGAAAATACGTTTATTTTGTAATTTCTCATTAACCTTACGCGGGCCGGTCAGAATGAACCAAAGGGCCGGATGCGGCCCGCGGGCCGTAAAATGCCCAGGTCTGGTCTAAACTACCCAGTATGCAAAACTCTGCTCGGATCTGCTCACGTCAGGTACGCGTTTACGTCATACATATGTCATATACTGTACATGCCAGCCCGGGAAGTAAGAAAGTAAGTAAAAAAAGTAAGAGCATGTCTGATTACATCGATCCAACGGACCTTCAAGCTGCTCTGGCAGCTTTAATAAACGTCCAGGAGTCCTTCGAACATCTATACCGAATCTGCACATATACCGTTAATGAACAGAGGCGGGTATAGCATGCTCTTACTTTTTTACTTACTTTCTTACTTACCATAGCCAGAGTAGTCAAAGTTTTCGCGGCGCAGATGTGCAGATCAGACAAGCCGGAAGACGTTGCGCATGCGTGCAGACATAGCGGAGGTCTTTCACAGCACCACCTAGCCGCCTGGCATGCACATCCAATTGAATTCCACACATTTATGCGTCACCGTATAGACGCAGATTTCCTCCTTGAAAACGGTCGTGTAGACGCAGAAAAAAGTGAGAACGAAAACGGACTTTTGCGTTTTTGTTTCAGACCGTCCCCGTGTAAAGTGGGCTTTAAGCACTAACGTGCTGAATTGTGATGTTGCAATGTTCAAATTTCTAGTGAAACAAATAGGAAAATAATGTTCTAATCCTGGGTGAAAAGGGAAAGAGTAGTGTGTAGTAGTTTGTGTATAAAGTTGACATTCATTCAGCACTGCTGTAGGTATGGCCTCTTCTCACACTTGTTTCATCAACTAAAGCACTTCTTTTCCTGGGAGAGATTTTACTTAATTTATTTTGCTCTGTATATTTGCCGAGGAGTTAAACAGCCTGCTGTGTGAATCAATTAATTAACAGATTTGCAATTCGAGCCGTACTAATTGGAATTAATTATACATACTTAAGGTTACTTTTCTGGACATTAGAGTCTTCCTGTAACGCCATTAGAATGAAGAAAGCTAGCTATTGCAGGGTTTTTGTTTTTTTGGCTCACAGAATGAAGGCGGCTCAGTTTTTGCATATCCAACCATAATGCAGGTTTCCAAAGTAAGATTTTAATCTGTGTTTTTGTTTGTTTTTTTCTTCAGGGAAATTCAGCTGCTACGAAGACTACAACATAAAAATGTGATCCAGTTGGTGGATGTGTTGTACAATGAAGAGAAGCAGAAAATATATCCTTTTTTTTTTTTTTTTTGTATAGCGCATTTTGTTTTCTTCCAGTGACGTAACAGTGATTGCATCACTGTTTTCTCACATTGCTGTCAGTGGTGGCGTTATTTCTCTCGTGTTTCACAGAATCTTGGCTTTTCTTTGATGGTATAAAAAGCACACGTTGTTTGCATTATTGAGAATTTGATGAATGGGTGCGTGTAGGAGATTCGAGATGGCAAATTAGGCTCTTTAGTGCCTACATGGAGTGTGTTTTGTACTAGGGCATAATTTTGGGTAGGGACGTGTCCCTACCAATATTCAGCCGCGACTGTGTAATCACGATCAATAAAACCGATGTCCTAACCTGAGCAATGATTATATGGCACGCAAAGGGTTAAATGTATGACACTGCTAATAATCCCCCCTTTAACGTAGATATACATTCTCTGATTAGCTACCTGTTTCTCGCTAACTTACATAGTTGGCTATCCCAGCTGTCACTCCATGTGCTGTAAAAGCAGTACACTTCCCACAGCAGCCGTGACTACCCGCCCATCGACCCCCCCGTATCTCACACGTACACACCTGACCTACCCCACTCTCCGTCAGCCTACAAATTGAGCTGGACTTCGATGTCCATGCATGCTTGCCCTACAACTCGCATGCTGACTTGAGTATCATGGATGACGGCCCCCCTCCCGAGAAACGAGACATTCGTTCATTCTTCTTCAAAGTCAAGAATGTAAGTGCAGGGTTTCCGTCGAGCTTTAAAAACTCAGCAAAATCCTTTTGATGTATGGAAACCCTTCATAAAAGTATTGCTGCGGCTCCTTAGGCAGGTTTAGCAACGTGACAGGACGCATCAGAGCTAGGCTACTGCATATCTGCAGAGAAAAGGAATGCTGGAGCAATGTAACTTGGGGTTAGATAATATCCTCGATGAATGAATGTTAAATTTATAGACCTAATGGTTTTACAGAATGTAAGCAGTCAGATGTAGGCTACTGCATGGCCATGCAGATGTGCGACTTGCATTTCAGAATCAACAGCGTGACAGCCGCTGAGTCTGCTGCGTTCACCGTTTTACAGAGACCTCTTTCTACTACTACTAGGCTAGGCTAGATCCAAAGACCAACTCCCTAACCATTAGGCCACAGCTGCCCTCGTTAACCTATAAGATCTGCATGACATGAAATTATGATTGCTAATGGGAAAAAAAACACCTTTCGGAAGCTCTGCCTTGGATCACTTTTGTGTCCCCACCAATGTCAAAATCAAAGTTACTCCCTTGGTTTTGTACACACTTTAGGGTTGATAGCCTCATCTAAGCCTCTCTTTCTCGGTGGCTGTTTCCATTGGAGATTTGCGCAAAATAGAATCGCTTAAAAAAGTGAACAAAGCACAATTGGGAATGGTCTGTTTCAATTGAGGGGTTTTTCAAGCTGGGTTTCTCCTCTCACAGTAGTCGTTCCAGTTAAACATGGTGACGTATCTTCAAGACTTGAAGTTTTGTCACGGTGATTTTCATTGGTTTATCCTTGCCATGTCGTAACGTACTGTAAATAAACGCGAGGAAAAAAAAAAGGTGTTTCCATTTTGTGAAATGTTGATTTGTCTGAAAACCCACCACATGGGATGCAAGCGTGTAAACTTTTTTTTTTTGGGTGAAGGTATTTATTTTTTTATTTATATAGTGCTGTTGAAATTCAGACACACAAAAACAGACTTGGGGGGTTGTGAAAACCATGGTTACATGTGCAGTACGGTACATTACAAGCGTTTAGACGCTCTTTTCCGGAGCAGTTAGGGGTTAGGTGCCTTGCTCAAGGGCACTTCAGTCATTCCTGCTGGTCCAGGGAATCGACCTGGCTGCCTTTCGTTCCCAAAGCTGCTTCTGTAACCATTTGGTGCACAACTTGTGTATCAAGACAAATGCATCAGCTGCCTGTGGACCAGGTTGCATCACTACTGTGTCAAAAATCCCTGCATTTTCTCCAGTTTCACTTTTATAGCCTCGAGCTAAACACTGTTCCTCCATAACTTGACCTCTAAATCTGTATATTTACAAGGTGCTCTCACTACCTTTGGGTTTTGACCATCCCAAAAATGCGCTTTTGAGAATTTGTGGATTAAATAAGCCCCACCCACAGTACCACATGAAGTCAGTGTGTCTTAATTCGCATACTTGCTATTTTGAGTATATAAAGCCTCGGTCACAACCTGCCGTACGTGCTCCTACGCCCGGTCTATGTGCAAAAAACGCAAGAAACGCACGGAGGGCGCGCGTGTGACGTGCTGATTTTCGAGCTGTAGACTGGCCGCAGAAGTTCTGTGTCATGTCAAACAAAATCTACGGGCGATTACGTTTTTTTCAGGTTGCAAGACAAACTTGCGGCCAACGTGCGTCTTTCTCCATGAACAAAAAAAAGCAGCGATTTGGGAAATGCCAAAAATTGCACGGCCAAAAAATCGTACGTTCGGTTATGACCTAGGCTTAAGTGAGTTCACGCCGACAAGTATGGCAGCATGCGGTGCACTGAGACCCGGATTATGTCCTCAAAAGGTTGTAACGCTGCACGCTTACTCTCTCTCTATGGTCACCATCTTGGCTACGTAACCGAACTGGATGGCCACCAGCCAGTTGGAGGACGAGGACATGTTTTCCCACAGAAGTGAGGGAAAATTTAATTAAAAACGTTCATTTTTAAGAGGTGAGTTTAAAAAAAAAAAAAATCCAGCAGATATTTTTGGGTGGGTGATGCAACAATCACGGTCAAATGTTGCAGTGATCATTTTCTTGAGGTGCACAACTTGCCGTGTTTGGATCCGAGACGTCAAAATTCATGCACGACACAAGTAAATAGTGTGCACGGTGTACTACATGGAAGTGTGCGAATGTGAATTGAGACACAGCACATGTCCCAACTTGTGTGCAACTTTATGCTAGTAATTTTAGGGTGTTTTCACACTTGGTCCCTTTCAGCCATCTAACCGAACTCAGATCGATGACTCAGCGTTTTTTGCGCATATGTGAACACTCCAACCGTACCCAGACCCCTTTAAAGCGAACCGAACTAAGACCACCTCAGGAGGTGATCTCAGTACGGTTCGCTAAAAATCAATGGTACGGTTCGCCTAATCTGCGCATTGTGAACAAAAAGCGCACCGGGTTCACTTCGCCTTTTTCACTGTAGTTTAACCTTCTTCGTTTGCCGTAGTTGGTCACGTGACTGTAGCAGGGAAACTCAACTTCCGTTTGGAACTTACCACAGCCGCTGGAATAAATTTATTTTCCTTAATCCGCACTATTTTGATCAAAGAATACAGCAGGGCAAGCATGGCAGCAGACATTTTGATTCAAGAGAAAATTACCCAGAATTCCGTGCACTGGGGGTCTGAGGGCTCTAGAGGACCTGGTGTGAACAGAAAGAGGACTGAGGCCCCATCAAAGCTTAACTGGACCAGAAAGAGAACCCAGTCCTCTTTGTAATAAATTCACAGTGTGAACGCAAAAAGAACTGAGTTCTTTTTCTGTTGGTCCACTTTTTGGTCCACTTAAAGAGGACCGAGTCTGGTTCCTTTAAAGGGGACCAGGTGTGAAAACACCCTAATTTTGTTTAAATACAGAAAAGCTCAAAGTGTGTCATGTTTTTATATCATGTTTTTCCTCACATTCGGTGTTGCTCTTTAATATTGTAGTACATTAATAAAGCAATTAAGGAGCAACCATGCAGTGAATTAGAGATGTATACTCCAGGTAGATTAGTTGTCATGTTCTTGAATAGCGACACACTGTAGAATGAATGAATGAATGAATGAATGAATAAACACGCACGATTTCAGGACGTGTTCTACCTTCAAATGTGAAACAGTAGGATTTGCACTTTTCAGGCAATAACCACCTTTCACTGCTGCATAAATCACTGAAATGTGCATTTACTTAAATCTCATTAGTTGATAATTTAATAAATGGCTCCAGCTTGTAATTTATAACTCTTCTGACATGACCTGCAGTAAGTCATTTTTATCCAGACTGTAGCTTGAAGGAGGCAATCTTTCTGCAGAGACTTTTTTTTTTGACAGTGTTGTGCATACTTCCTACCTCAAAACACTAAAGAGAGCTTGAAAGAAAAAAAAAGTGTGTGTGTGTCATGATGCATTAGTGTGGGCTCTAAATATTTTGTGCATGGTGAGATGAAACATGCTGATTTTCTTTTCCCTTCCTTGACTGCTCTGATACGTATATGGTAATGGAGTACTGCGTTTGTGGCATGCAGGAAATGTTGGACAGTGTTCCGGAGAAAAGGTTTCCAGTATTTCAAGCTCACGGGTGAGACTCTTGTTTATTTATGATGATACTTTCCAAGTGTTTAGTATTTGATCCTTTTTGTAAATTGTGCATCCATACCATATATTAGAATAAACACATCTTGACACTTGAATCTAGAAAAGGAAACATGTTCATGCAAACGTACGTGTGTGTGTGTGTCGTCTCAGGTACTTTTGCCAACTTTTGGATGGCCTTGAATATTTGCACAGCCAGGGAATCGTTCACAAAGACATTAAACCAGGGAATTTGCTGCTGACCACAGATGGCGCGTTAAAGATCTCGGACTTGGGCGTAGCAGAGGTGAGATGAGCGCTGCTTTATTACTGTGTGTTTTTGCACAGGGTTTAAAAAAAAAAAAAAGCTGAATTCAAGTAGGTTAAATGCTAGAAAAACAGGAATGGCCCATGTTGTTGAGTAATGATTAAAAAGGGCTTGAAAAACATTTTAATATGCATGAGTGTGAAATTTATTCGCTCATTATGAATGTATATTTGCATTTGCAAATCTTGGATTGCTTCCAGTGTTCTCTCTCTCTCTCTCTCTCTCTCTCTCTCTCTCTCTCTCTCTCACAAACACACACACCTCAGCGAACATGTTGGCCAGAGCGCCCTTTGTGCTGATACGAGTGCTAGTCCTAGCTCATGTTAGGTAACTAGCTTCCTAATTGGATAATCAATAATAGTGAATTGAAGATTGTGTGTGTGTGCGTGCGCGCAAAGCTGAATGTCCTAAAAGTAGACTGTTTTGAGTTGCCTTGTGACTTTGGAAGGCTGAGCAAAGACATGTTTTCAATTCAACATGTTATAAATAAATCTTTTGTTTTCACTCAATAACAATTTTTTTTTAACTGCCTCTTTGTCCTCCACGAATGTGTGGGTTTTTTTTTTCCCTTCTCCCTCCTCCTTTCTCGCAACTTGCAACCTGATTGGTCAGGAGACAAAAGAAGCTCTTCACATCCCATCACTCGCACTCTGCTGTGAACAAAAAAAATGGCAGCACGATTAAAAAGCGGATTACATACAGTGGTGCTTGAAAGTTTATGAACCCTTTAGAATTTTCTATATTTCTGCATAAATATGACCTAAAACATCAGATTTTCACACAAGTCTTGATAAAGAGAACCCAGTTAAACAAATGAAACAAAAATATTATACTTGGTCATTTTATTTATTGAGGAAAATGATCCGATATTACATATCTGTGAGTGGCAAAAGTATGTGAACCTCTAGGATTAGCAGTGAATTTGAAGGTGAAATTAGAGTCAGGTGTTTTCAATCACTGGGATGACAATCAGGTGTGAGTGGGCACCCTGTTTTATTTAAAGAACAGGGATCTATCAAAGTCTGATCTTCACAGCACATGTTTGTGGAAGTGTATCATGGCACGAACAAAGGAGATTTCTGGGGACCTCAGAAAAAGCGTTGTTGATGCTCATCAGGCTGGAAAAGGTTACAAAACCATCGCTAAAGAGTTTGGACTCCACCAATCCACAGTCAGACAGATTGTGTACAAATGTAGGAAATTCAAGACCATTGTTACCCTCCCCAGGAGTGGTCAACCAACAAAGATCACTCCAAGAGCAAGGCGTGTAATAGTCAGCACGGTCACAAAGGACCCCAGGGTAACTTCTAAGCAACTGAAGGCCTCTCTCACATTTGGCTAATGTTCATGAGTCCACCATCAGGAGAACACTGAACAACAATGGTGTGCATGGCAGGGTTGCAAGGAGAAAGCCACTGCTCTCCAAAAAGAACATTGCTACTCGTCTGCAGTTTGCTAAAGAGCACATGGACAAGCCAGAAGGCTATTGGAAAAATGTTTTGTGGATGGATGAGACCAAAATAGAACTTTTTGGTTTAAATGAGAAGCGTTATGTTTGCAGAAAGGAAAACACTGCATTCCAGCATAAGGACCTTATCCCATCTGTGAAACATGGTGGTGGTAGTATCATGGTTTGGGCTTGTTTTGCTGCATCTGGGCCAGTACAGCTTACCATCATTGATGGAACAATGAATTCTGAATTATACCAGTGAATTCTGAAGGAAAATGTCAGGACATCTGTCCATGAACTGAATCTCAAGAGAAGGCGGGTCATGCAGCAAGACAACGACCCTAAGCACACAAGTCGTTCTACCAAAGAATGCTTAAAGAAGAATAAAGTGAATGTTTTGGAATGGCCAAGTCAAAGTCCTGACCTTAATCCAATCGAAATGTTGTGGAAAGACCTGAAGCGAGCAGTTCATGTGAGGAAACCCACCAACATCCCAGAGTTGAAGCTGTTCTGTATGGAGGAATGGGCTAAAATTCCTCCAAGCCGGTGTGCAGGACTGATCAACAGTTACCGGAAATGTTTAGTTGCAGTTATTGCTGCACAAGGGGGTCACACCAGATACTGAAAGCAAAGGTTCACATACTTTTGCCACTCTCAGATATGTAATATTGGATCATTTTCCTCACTAAATAAATGACCAAGGATAATATTTTTGTCTCATTTGTTTAACTGGGTTCTCTTTATCTACTTTTAGGACTTGTGTGAAAATCTGATGATGTTTTAGGTCATATTTATGCAGAAATATAGAAAATTCTAAAGGTTTCACAAACTTTCAAGTAGTGAGAATAAAGCCCCGAGTTTAAAAAGGTGAAAACTTTACTGCTCAAATCATCTCTACGAAACCAGTGGTTGTGGTAGTGAGTTGACTCATCTGAAGCAAGATACTGATTCCAGACTGTGAGCCGCATCATACACTAGCGTTCCTAACAGTGTGACCTTTTGAGTCACAGAGCCAAATGATTGTTAAAGCCACAGGAGCTTAAGAGCGGACATCTGTGTGTTCATTTACTGCTAATTGCATCGACACTTCCAAAAAAAATCCTCATGACTAGTACGAGTCGTTTCCATCTAACTACGATGTTTGCTACTACGTCATCGACTTTGAGCCATTTGCACGTTGTTACTTCTCTGAGCTGAATGAGTGTGATCTCTGCCCTGCTGCTCTAGGCTCTCCACCCATTTGCGGAGGATGACACATGTCGAACGAGTCAGGGCTCGCCAGCCTTCCAGCCACCCGAGATCGCCAATGGCTTGGACACCTTTTCAGGGTTTAAAGTGGACATCTGGTCTGCCGGGGTCACACTGTAAGTGACACAAACGCATGGATCGTCTAATGCTGAAATCGATCCTAGTTCAGTTTTACACTGTGCTACTGCAAAGCCAGACATGGAACACAAAACTGCTGATATTGGATCATCAGAGCGAATTCTGAAAAGAGAAGGATTATATATGGAAAGTCAAGATATGCATGCATACACATTTGTGTGCAGCCCAAGGTGTATAAAGCGCTTCAGGATGTGAAGTTAATGGGGGGGGAAAAAAAAAATCAAGGACTGGTTGGTGCGATGAAGCGGTGTTGCTATGAATCACCCCAAAGTTGATTGTAATTTTTTATTAATTACAGCGTGACGTATAGTTGAATGTAATGTGGGACATCCAAGAAACTAGTTCCTGTTATCCCTCGTTATAGTAGTTATAAACAGTTATTCCCTCACCAACTCTCGTCTCCATCTTCTCCCTCTCTTGAACTTAAGGCGCTGTTTACACATACCTGGGTATTTTTAAAAACGCGTATTTTCTAAACTCCGTTTTCCAAAATAACTTCGTGCACACAGCTGCGTTTTTTTTTTTTTAAATTACGTTTATATTGATCCGCATAAATACGCTGTCAAGAGCTGTTAAACTACGCCAAAACTGTGGGCAACTTTATGTACATGGGGCCAATGTGGTATTTGCTCGACATGCTTCTCTCACTATGATGGACACTGTTGAGCGAGCAAGGCCGAACGCATTAGCTGTCTTGCGCAGTCTACCCTCGTCAGCCAGGTAAGAGTGTGCAGGCAACTTTTTTGACGACATCGACAGAAGCGCGCATGTGAGTACACTCACCCCGTATGTACGGACGTACCAACTCTGCGAGTGACAGGAGTGAGGATCGCGACATTCTGAAATTTTCCTGCCATTCCTCCGGGACGACAACGCCATTCTCGAAATTCTCCCACCAGATAGCAGTCCGTCCAGGTCGAACCCAAAATCGCCGACGCTGGCGGTGGTACGGTCGGGCTCTTTTGGTCACCAGGAGCTCCGCAATTGCTGCCCTCCGAGCCCTAATGCGTCTCTGCTGGTCAATGAGCTTTATGAGCTTTATTCTCAAAAGCAAACAGGCGAATATAGCTCTTAAAGGTCCCATGGCATGGTGGTTTGTTGATGCTTTAAACGGGCTCGTGGAGGTTTCCGGATGTTATATCCGCAGCCTTTCTCGAAATGAACCCTCGGCACGTAGATATAGCCTCCTGGGAGAGAGCCCCATTTCAGCGCTTTTCCCAGTGTGTCGTTTTGCTAATGAGAAGCAGGAGGCGGGGAAGGGTAGAGGGTGGGGGCGGGTCTTATCATTAATATTCATGACATTTAAATGCGTTACCTCTGATTGGCTAACAGCACTGTGACGCTACCTCCAGTGGGTCAGAACAAGCGGATGTGGGTGTCTTACTATGGCGAGAGAGAAGGAACAAACCGCGAAGGGAAAAATACCGCGCGCTGACGTCATTAAGGTGCGACGCGAGGAAATAAAATAAATTCAACAAATGTTTGGGTTTTTACTGAACAAACAAATAAAATGAACGAGTGACTTAAAAAAAAGAATGTGGGTGTCTTTGTAAAAACTGTTTTGATTGGCTGTTATAACAGAGCATGCTGCATGCTTTTTGGTTTTGTAGCGCAGAGTACCTGGCTAACTGCAGGAAGCGGTTAGCTGCACAGCTAATGTAGCCATTGCAAGGCTAACGCACCGATTTTAAAACACGGCAAAACGACTTAACAGTTATACACTTACTTGTTCGGTGTTTGTGGCTGATGCGGCAGGGATGCTTGGTACGGACCCAGGCTTCAGTGACAGTTGATGTGCAAAACCTGCCCTGTACTGTCCCAAGTTGTGGAAACATTCCTCAGGAAAATGCTTCCGACAAACATACACCGTCTTAGGTAGACTCGACGGCGTATTATTGGAGTAAATAAAATTAAGCCACTGCGTTTTCAGGGGCTCTCCCGTCGGCAGTAAAAACAGACTCTTTTCTGTGTTGTCACATCCATGTACAGCGCAATTTCCATATTTCGCTCGCTTAGGTGATGCCATGTTGTGTCCTCTATGGTCTCCTCACTACAACTGGGCGGGCAATTCATATAGTGGGTGGGAATCCAGAGGGGGGGCGTGGGGATCATCTCCCTTGCTGACGTAGTAAAGGGAAGAGCTTATCAACGTGCCGTTTTGACGCGCCATTCTCAAATGTTGGGCATAGTTTGGTTTACACATTATGAAATTTCTAGCCACTGGGGTGACTTAAGAAGGTCAGAGGAACTCATTTTAACGTTAAAAAACCTCAAAGTGAAAATTTCATGCCATGGGACCTTTAACAGAAATGCTGCTACTCTGAGCGTTTCCATGCTTGTCATATGTACAATGGTCGCTCTTTTGTGGCGCGAAGATTGCCTAAAACTCCGTTTTGGTCTCTTTACACACAAACGCAAAACGGAGTTTTCAAAAAATCTCCACTTTTGCCGGGGTTTTTAGAAAGAATAGTTTTCAGAGGAAAAAACTCCGTTTGTGTATAAACGAAAGGCACAAACGAAGGCAAAGGTCTGCGTTTTTAAAAATACCCGGGTATGTGTAAACGGCGCCTAAGAGAGGAAAAAAAAATCAGTTTGACCATTGCAAAACCCCGCTGTTATGGAGACTTCTTCCAAAAATGCAAAATAAAAACATCTGTTTATGTGGCATATCCACCATACAAGTCCTTTTGAATGAGCTCTTAATATAGAAACGATAGAATAGTAGAATGATTGTATTAATATTCATTCATTACTTAATGTTAATATTAAGTATTAATTCATTACTTAAAAAAAAAAACACTTGTGGTCAGAACTACTGTCCGAGCTGCTGTTATAGTACCAACTGCTTCTGACCAACCAGTTTCAAGAGTTCAACGACTTTCAAATGCACAAAATGGATTCGTCAGTCAGTAAATCAAGATTTGTCGAGATGAGACAATATGCAGGCATGGAAAGCTTTTTTTGATGTGTATCTGAAGTAATATGAAGGTTTGTTTTAAAAAAAAAAAAGTATATGTATGAAGGAGAGCGAGAGCAGTAACCCATCTGCTTCTTTACAGATACAACATAACGACAAGCCTGTATCCGTTTGAGGGGGATAACATCTATAAGCTGTTTGAGAACATCGGAAAGGGAGACTACACTATTCCAGAGGAGTGTGGGCCACTGCTGACCGACCTGTTGAGGGGTACGCAGCTAGTTCCTGTCAATTCTTGAGTGTCCGCCCCTGTCATGTGATCACAGCCACAGAATAGGTTTACTCATCGTCATGGTTTACATAGAGAGTCTCAATTAAAGGAGAACTGAAGTCATTTTTAAACTTGCTTTATTTCTTAATTAACGTCTTATTCAATGACGTTTTCGGTTTTAGTAACCTTATATCGTGACTCGTATTGGTAACTAGTTGCAATTAAATATTATATTTATCGGCCTGTTCGGTTTTTAGCCATGTTGAATTTAGTTCGTTTGGTCCACAGCAGGCGTCGCTTATCCACGCGATCTTCACGAGGTTTTGAAACGTGAAGCGTCAGCCAGGTGTCAGTGCTGCCATTTTGAAAACTGTTTTCCAAATGAAATATTGCACAAAAACGAGTTTAAATGACGATTACCGCCTACTTTTTTCAAACTTTCCTGATTGCTATCAAAACAGACACAACTTCCGGCTCGATTATGTCAGCATTCGAAAGAGGGCATGCGTGTCTTTTGACAATGTTGGCAGATGTTGGTCTAGGGATGTTAACCGATGACCGTTTGACCGATTGTTGACCGAATCAACGTCAACCCGTTAAATTTTTTTTTTTTTTGGTTGTCGGTTAAAAAAAAAAAATCAATCGTTTTGAAGCTGCCGATTTTGGAGCGGAGAACCTGGAATTCTGTGTTGTAAACACTTGGGGCGTGCCATGCGGTGTAAGGACGACCGTTGACAAATCAGAAACACCCATTGTTGTGTCCCGCCCCAGTTGAAGACAACTGCCACTCGGCGAAAGAAAAGTGTAGACACAGGCTTTTTAGCTTACAAATTACTATTTTTTTTTTTTTTTTTTTTTTAATTATTATTAGAAGGCACATGGAGTTTAGTCCTGCCTTGGCCAGTGCATTCTGAAAGTATGTTTCGGTCTGTAGCCAACAATGCATGTTATTGCAGATCATATCTCTCCACACAAACTAAAGGTGCAGATGCCGACTTTTTCACGGCTGAATCGCACAGATCCAATTTTTTTTTTTTTAGGGGGGGGCGTTGGAGTGTCTGATTATAATTTCAAAGTAAATTCTGTATTAAAATTACTAAATAAGCAAATGCCGTTACAGTCCATGAAACATAGGAAGTATAAGTATGAAAAGAAAACAGTAAATCAGAAAGCTGCGCACGTTTGCGTGAAAGCTGCGCAAATGTGCGCAGCTTTCTGATTTACTGTTTTCTTCTGCGCAAACGTGCACAGCTTTCTGATTTACTGTTTTCTTCTCATACTTCCTATGTTTCATGGACTGTAACGGCATTTGCTTATATACAGATTTTACTTTGATGAAATTATAATCAAACACTCCAACGCCCCCCCCCCCCCCCCCCCTTTAAAAAAAAAAAAATCGGATCTGCGCGATTCAGCCGTGAAAAAGGCGGCATCCGCCAAAAGGCGTGCCGTTTGCATCCCTGTAATAATTCCAATTCTAGAATTTTAAACTCCTAGGTTAACCGACTTTAACCGGCTAATGAGGCTCGGTGGTCGGTCAAGATTTTTTTTTAGTTTTCGCCATCCCTATGTTGGTCACTTTGATTTCTGCTGTACGTTTTACTTCCGTCGCACAGGTCTCAACGAACCTCGTTTACGGCCATTGCTTTGACGTATGGACTGATGTATTACATAGCATATTTCAAACACTCATAACTTGCTATAGCAGTGACAAAATAGCGATCAAAAATGCATTACGGTATTTAATAAAATGAGAGAATTTTTATGATTTAAAAAAAAACAACTTGCCTTCCGTTCTCCTTTAATCCAGTAAGTTTGAGCTGCATTTTATTGATTTGGACAGTAGATGGTGCTCTGCCATCACATCTCAGTATGAGGGTTTTCTCCCTCTCTGAGTCATAAGTGAGCCTGTAAGTATTCCCTTTGAATGATGTTTTCATCTCTGGTTGATGTTTGGCTCCGAGGAGAGGGAACTCTCCTCTAAAGGTTAAATTTAGAAACAAGTCCGCATGAATATTGAAACCTATACTTCAAAGCACTTGTAGTGAGATGTGTCTTTTTTTTTTTTCCCCCTTTCTTCCTTCCCTCCCTCCACACCTTGACATGTTCAGTTTGTTGACGCTAACTGATTTGCTTGGCAGGTCTATATTGTGTGTAACCTTGAAGGTGTCCTCTATATACACGCACTCACACCATACTCTCTCACCCTTTTTACACAGATATATTCCGTAATATTGGCATAAAGAAGGCACGTCAATATTCCGACTTTAGTGATTTTATGCAGAACCAAATGAAGCCATGCCAGTATGTGTTTTTACATCGTGAGCCAGCGTGACTCATCACAACAGAGCTTCAGGGTCTAGGGTGACGCATCTACACGTCAGAAATTTGAATACCCGACAGTTCCGGTGCTGATTTAAAAACAGTGAGTAAACTAAGTGTTGGTGCTTTTGTTAGCTGTGCATATTTATACCATAAGCAACTTTACTGAGTATCATATGCAACATACGGTATAATTTCTCTTAAAGGAGAACTGAAGGCAAATTTTTTTAAATCAAAATTCTAGTTCTCCATTTTATTAAATATCGGAATGCATTTTTGATCGCTAGTTTGTCGCTGCTATAGCAAGTTATGAGTGTTTTGAAATGCGCTATGGAATATATCAGTCCATATGTCAAAGCAATGGGCGTAAACGAGGTTCGTTGAGACCTGTGCGAGACATCGTAGGATGGAAGTAAAACGTACAGCGGAAATCAGTGACCAACGTTGTCAAAAGACGCACACGCCCTCTTTCGAATGCTGATGTGATCAAGCCGGAAGTTTTGGTTTTGTTTTGATAGCAATCAAGAAAGTTTTTGAAAAAAGTAGGCAGTAATCGTCATTTAAACTCGTTTTTGTGCAATATTTCGTTTGGAAAACAGTTTTCAAAATGGCAGCGCTGACGCTTCACGTTTCCAAGTCTTGTGAAGATCGCGCGGATAAAGCGACGCCTGCCGTGGACCAAACGAACTAAATTCAACACGGCTAAAAAAAAAAAAACAATAGGCCGATAAGTATAATATTTACTTGCAATTAGTTACCAATACAAGTCACGATATAAGGTTAGTAAAACCGGAAACGTCATTGAATAAGACGTTAATTAAGAAATAAAGCAAGTTTAAAAATGACTTCAGTTCTCCTTTAAATAACTCCCATTTAAAGGAACAGTCCACCGTACTTCCATAATGAAATATGCTCTTATCTGAATTGAGACGAGCTGCTCCGTACCTCTCCGAGCTTTGCACGACCTCCCAGTCAATCAGACGCAGTCAGACGCGCGGTCACTCCTGTTAGCAATGTAGCTAGGCTCAGCATGGCCACTGGTATTTTTTGGGGCTGTAGTTAGATGCGACCAAACTCTTCCGCGTTTTTCCTGTTTACATAGGTTTATATGACCAGTGATATGAAACAAGTTCAGTTACACAAATTGAAACGTAGCGATTTTCTATGCTATGGAAAGTCCGCACTATAATGACAGGCGTACTAACACCTTCTGCGCGCTTCGGCAGCGCATTGATATCTGAGCTCCGTATCAATGCGCTGCCGAAGCGCGCAGAAGGTGTTAGTACGCCTGTCATTATAGTGCGGACTTTCCATAGCATAGAAAATCGCTACGTTTCAATTTGTGTAACTGAACTTGTTTCATATCACTGGTCATATAAACCTATGTAAACAGGAAAAACGCGGAAGAGTTTGGTCGCATCTAACTACAGCCCCAAAAAATACCATTGGCCATACTGAGCCTAGCTACATTGCTAACAGGAGTGACAGCGCGTCTGACTGACTGGGACGTCGCGCAAAGCTCGGACAGGTACGGAGCAGCTCGTCTCAATTCAGATAAGAGCATATTTCATCATGGAAGTACGGTGGACTGTTCCTTTAAGGAAAGGGGAAATGCGCTACTCGTATTTTTCATGCGAACTACACCCACGACATTTTGAGTAGCTTATATTTTCCAATCTCTTCACTCGTGAGGGTATCGATGAAATCGTTTTGATTAACTTTAGAGCACAAACCAAGCCGGGGAAAAAGGTGTCGCAGAAAACTGCGCTTAAAAAGGGGGGAGGGGGGAGAGAGAGAGAGAGAGAATTGGAGTGAAGGGTAACAGGGAAGAGAGGAATGGAGAGACTTGTGCAAGCAACATGCTTGTGTGATCAGAAGTATGTTGATAAACGTGAAGAGACTTAGGAAGCGATTTGAAGCAGAAAGGCCCATGGACCTTGGATCCGTGTGAAGTCACGCCGGTCTCGGAAAGTAGAATGTCAAGGTCAAAAACTTTTACATAGAAGTCTGTGAAAGTCTGACTCTGTTACTACCAATCATTCCACCTCGGAAGTGGAAACTCGCAGACCCCTCGTTCCACATTCGGACGTTTTATACAGAACGCGAGATGGAATAAAGGTATAAGAATTCCGCCTTGAACAGGCTGTGTAAAAGGGGTCTCTCTCTTTCCCCGTTTGTCTCCAACTCGCTCTCTTTGTGTCACTTTCTATCATTGTCTCACACCAGTTACATTTTGGTACCGTATAATGTCTACAGTTGGATGTTCTGATCTTTAATAATTTAGGCAAGCTCTGTCCAGTGGTCCTTTTTTTTTTTTTTTTCCTTTGTTCCACATGTCATCACTTGTTACTGTCTTTGGCTTTCACTTTCCCACCCACACTGCGTTCATGGATCGCTCTGACTTCTGTCCTCGAGGCTGGTTGTTGACTGCAGAGGCTAGCTAATGGTCAAGTAGTCATTTGTCTAATAATGAATCATTGTCTACGACTGTGAGTAGATTCTTTTTGTCCATCAAGTTGGTGGAGAGAATGCTCTCATTCTGTATGCTTGTGTTTGCAGGAATGCTTGAATACGATCCTGTAAAGAGGTTCTCGATACAGCAAATTAGGCAACACAAGTAAGTCAACAAGCAAAACGATGAAAAATTTCACTTTCTGACTCTGACCTCTGTTTAATAGAAGTGGGGAAAATCTACAGGCCTCATGATTTCAATCCTGGGTGCCTTGATGCAAATAGATTCTGAATGCATTGTGGTTCAGATTTGTCTTTTTGTTTTTAACATACAGCAATCAGAACTGTTACTGTCTGCCATTCAAGCATAATTTTATTCATGATTAAAACAGTAGGATTGATATTTCATTATTAGTGCTGTTGCAAAGAATTTTATATAATTTGTCATTTCAAGGCAAAAGATCTGTTAGTTCTCATTCAAGTCTTTTTTTTTTTTTTTTGACTAAATGACACTTTACTTTCCTATTTATTCTCACCTGACTCTTTATCTTGGAAAAAAAAAATGCTTTTAATGAGGAAACTATAAGGCCCTCCATCCTGAAGACTCTTAGCAATCGCTGACACTGGAGACTCCTTCCTTCAATGTTAAATCTGCATCTCATTACAGAAAACTTCACATTAGTGATTTTGTATTTTTTTGGCTATATACAGTATTTTTAATCTGGTTATTACTTTTGCCTATCCAAAAAAAGTGTCACCATTTCGATTTAAATAAGCAAATACTTGAGTCAGTGCTTATGTTTCACCTGGCAACAATTCTTTTAACCCTGATTGATACAGCGAGTAGCTTCTCATTTCTTAAACAACAGAAGACATACAGTGCTCACCGTAAATGAGTACACCCCCTTTGAAAAGTAACATTTTAAACAATATCTCAATGAACGCAAACAATTTCCAAAATGTTGAAAAGACAAAGTTTAATATAACATCTGTTTAACTTATAACGTGAAAGTAAGGTTAATAATATAACTTGGATTACACATTTTTCAGTTTTACTCAAATTAGAGTGGTGCAAAAATGAGTACACCCCACAACAAAAACTACTACATCTAGTACTTTGTATGGCTTCCATGATTTTTAACGACAGCACCAAGTCTTCTAGGCATGGAATGAACAAGTTGGCGACATTTTGCAACATCACTCTTTTTCCATTCTTCAACAATGACCTCTTTTAGTGACTGGATGCTGGATGGAGAGTGATGCTCAACTTGTCTCTTCAGAATTCCCCAAAGAGAATAATTTCTTTCCACCACAAAGGTGAAGGCTACAAGATCATCAGCAAAGCTTTACTTATCAGTCAGAATACTGTAGCAAAAGTGGTACAAAAATTTAAGAAAGATGGAACTGCAACCATCTCACAGAGACGTCCAGGTCGTCCACAGAAGTTAACACCTCGACAGGAGCGTCTTCTGATGAGAAGGGTTGAAGAAAATCGGCATGCAAGTTCACTGCAGTTATCTAAAGAAGTAGAAAGCCAAACTGGGGTGACTATTTTCCGTGACACAATACGGCGTACACTGCAGAGGAATGGCATGCATGGATGCCGTTCACGAAAGAAGCCTCTCCTAAAGCCCAGGCACAAAAAAGCCCACCTAGAGTTTGCCAGGGCCCATGCTGACAAAGATGAAGACTACTGGGACTCTATACTCTGGAGTGATGAGACCAAGATAAATGTTTTTGGAACTGGTGGCTTCAAAACTGTATGGCGTCGCAAAGGTGAGGAATACAAAGAAAAATGCCTGGTGCCTACAGTGAAACATGGTGGTGGCAGTGTCCTTATGTGGGGCTGCATGAGTGCTGCTGGTGTCGGGGAGCTGCATTTCATTGATGGCGTCATGAATTCTCAGATGTATTGCTCTATACTGAAAGAGAAGATGCTACCATCACTCCGTGCACTTTTCCAACATGACTAAACACACATCTAAGGCCACTGTTGGATTTCTGAAAAGAACAGGGTGAAAGTGATTCATTGGCCAAGTATGTCTCCTGATCTGAACCCAGTCGAACACCTATGGGGAATTCTGAAGAGACAAGTTGAGTATCACTCTCCAGACAGCATACAGTCACTAAAAGAGGTCATTGTTAAAGAATGGAAAAAGATTGATGTTGCAAAACCTCGCCAACTTCTTCATTCCATGCCTAGAAGACTTGGTGCTGTCATTAAAAATCATGGAGGCCATACAAAGTACTAGATGTAGTTTTTGTTGTGGGGTGTACTCATTTTTTTCATGTTTACTCCAACATCAAGCACGCGTACAGAGCCATACCCCTCCCCCACCTCAGCCAGTCAGACCATCTTTCCCTCCTGCTCTCCCCAGCCTACACCCCCCTCGGACGCAGAGCCAGGCCCACCACAAGGACTATCACAACCTGGCCTGACAACGCACTCTCCAAACCACAGGACTGCTTTAAATGGACAGATTGGGACTTATTTGAACACCAGGAGCTGGAGACATTCACAGGAACGGTACTGGACTATATCAAGTTCTGCATCGGGAATGTGACAGTGGATAAAAACATCCGGGTTTTCCCAAACCAGAAACCCTGGATGACCAGCCAGGTCGACTCACTCCTCAGGGCTCACGATGCTGCCTTCAGGTCAGGTGACAGAGCTCTGTACAGAGCCGCTCGAGCTGACCTGAAAAGAGGAATTAAAAAAGCCAAGGCGGACCATAGGCTGTGTATAGAGTCCCACCTGGGCATACAAGACATCACGAACTTCAGAGACTGTGATGCGTCAACAGAAGACTGGAGTGTGCCGCTGGCAGAGGAGCTAAATTGCTTCTTTGCTCACTTTGAAACATCTCAGCAGCACTCATCTGCTCCAGCCCTGCCCCCACTACCACACAGTTCCTACACCACTCCATTCACTGTACAGGAGCACGATGTCAGACGGGTGCTCCTGGCAGTGAACCCCAAGAAAGCTGCCGGCCCAGATGGAGTACCTGGTAAGGTGCTCGGAGCGTGCGCCCACCAGCTGGCTCCTACCTTCACCAGGATCTTTAACCTCTCCCTGGCTCAGGCAGTCATCCCGCCCTGCCTAAAATCAGCTACAATAATCCCGGTGCCGAAGAAGTCTCCCATCACCAGCCTGAATGATTACCGTCCTGTGGCCCTCACTCCGGTAATCATGAAGTGCTTCGAGAGACTAGTTCTTCAGCACATCAAGGACCACCTCCCCCCCAGACGTCGACCCCTACCAGTTCGTATATCGTGCGAACAGATCCACAGAGGACGCCATCGCCATAGCTCTACACTCTGTGCTGAACCACCTGGAGCAGCAGCAGAGCTACGTCTGCATACTCTTTGTGGATTACAGTTAAGCTTTCAACACAATAATCCCGGACATCATCAGTAAACTGGACACTCTCGGCCTTCCGCCCTCACATGTGCCTGGATAAAGGACTTTCTTACCAACCGGCCCCAGACTGTGAAACTTGGACCCCACTTCTCCTCCATCCGCATGTTGAGCACCGGCTCTCCACAGGGCTGTGTGCTGAGCCCCTTCCTGTACTGCCTCTACACCCACGACTGTAGTTCGACCAACAACAACAACAACCTCATCGTCAAGTTTGCTGACGACACCACAGTGGTCGGACTCATCTCAAAGGGAAATGAGGCAGCCTACAGAGAGGAGGTCCTGAAGTTGGCAGCCTGGTGTTCAGAGAATAACCTCGCTCTGAACACCAAGAAAACCAAAGAGCTCATTTTTGACTTCAGGAAGCACAACACTGACCTAGCCCCCCTTTACATCAACAATGAGTACGTGGAGAGGGTCCACACCTTCCGGTTTCTCGGCGTCCTCATCTCCGCCGACATCTCCTGGTCAGAAAACATTACAACAGTCGTTAAGAAGGCTCAGCAGCGGCTACACTTCCTGAGAGTCCTCAGGAAGCACAACCTAAACTCCAACCTGCTGCTGACCTTCTACCACTCGTCCATCAAGAGCCTGCTGATGTACTGTATCACAGTATGGTACGACAGCTGCACTGCTGTAGACAGGGAGAGGTTCCAGAGAGTAGTAAAGGCAGCACAAAAGATCATTGGCGGCCCTCTCCCCTCCCTGATGGACATTTACACCTCCCGCTGCCTTAGCAGAGCTAAGAACATTATCAAGGACAGCTCCCACTCTGGCTTTGATCTTTTTGACCTGTTACCCTCAGGGAGGCGCTACAGGTGCATCGGGACAAAACAAATAGATTCAAAAACAGCTTCTTTCCAAAAGCCATAACCGCCCTGAACTCGGATATAGTCTAACCCCCCTGTGCAATATTTTACAATGTGACTCTCTTCGTGCAATAATAAGGTGACTCACTCTGTGCGATACTTTTTTATAATGTGCAATACCTCACTCCATAATGTGAAATGCAACACATACACCTCAGGACTGTGCACCTTACACACAACACGTACAGCTCAGGACTGTGCACCTTACCTTGCAGTACTTCATAATGTGTGATATTTTATTTTATAATGTGACTCTCTTCATGCAATAATTTATAATGTGCAATACCTTACTCCATAATGTGAAACGCAACACATACTCCTCAGGACTGTGCACCTTACCTTACCCCCCTTACAACCTTTTTTTTTTCTTCTTCTCTACACACTGTTTGCACTGTTATTGGAGTTGCTTTTAATCTCATTGTACATGTGTATAGTGACAAAGGCATTCTATTTTTGCACCACCCTAATTTGAGTAAAACTGAAAAATGTGTAATCTAAGTTATTATTAACCTTACTTTCACGTTATAAGTTAAACAGATGTTATATTAAACTTTCTTGTCAGTATTTTTGAAATTGTGTTCATTGAGATTGTTTAAAATGTTACTTTTCAAAGGGGGTGTACTCATTTACGCTAAGCACTCTATCCTGTGGTCGTGGAAAAGATGTTTTGTGTTTGAGTCAAATTATTGGCCTGTATCAAGCAAAGAAAACAACTAAGGAAATTGCTGAAATTACCAAAATTGGGTTAAGGACTGTCTAATGCGTTATTACAACCTGGAAGAATAGTGGTGAGCTATCAACTTTGTGGAAGAAATGTGGTCAGAAAAAAACTCCTGACTGATCAGCGATCACTTAAAATCAGACACCGAACCATTCAAGAGAGAATCACAATGCTTTCAAGAATTGATTTGGTTTTTTGGTTTTTTTTTTTTTTCTCCATCCCTATCATTTAAGGAGCTGGCTATGATTTGATTCCTTATAAGCACTTAAACACGTCTGAAGATCTGTTTAAAGTAGACAGGCGTGTAGTAGCACATTCTACTAGACTTGCAGAGGACTGGAAATTGCAGTTACAGATTAGATTGTGTGAGCAGAGCAGACGTACTGTGACGCCATTCATTTTTATGCAGGAATGAGAGCTGGAAAAGAAACTGCGGAGGAGAGCAGGTTACACAATGTTGTAGTCAGAATAGAAGAGTGGGAGACTATCAATAAAGAAAACGGAGAAGGAGGAAATGGGTCGAGATTAAATGAGGGGAGGCGTAGGTGTGGAAATGGGCAGAATGTGGGATTGAGATGGAGCAAAGGAGTAAGGGGGAGGACAGGGAGAGGGAAAAGACTGGTCAGAGGATCTGAAAATGAGCATCTCGATGAGCGAGACAGCTCGGCGCACTGCTCCGAATGAGGTCATGAGCTGTGATTTCCATGATTGTTAATAATGGCCTTCACATTCTGCAGTGTTGATTGACCTTCAGACATATGAGAAGTGAGAGAATCCGTGAAGGAGCTAGAGAACAGGGAGAAGGAGGAACAAAAGGAGTGAGGGAGGAAAAAAATTAAAATTAAGTCTTGGGACTGAAATTGCTGCTTTTTTTTTTTTTTTTAATAAAATGCTTAATATAAAGTATATTTCTCATCTCGTTATCTCTAGCCGCTTTATCCTGTTCTACAGGGTCGCAGGCAAGCTGGAGCCTATCCCAGCTGACTACGGGCGAAAGGCGGGGTACACCCTGGACAAGTCGCCAGGTCATCACAGGGCTGACACATAGACACAGACAACCATTCACACTCACATTCACACCTACGGTCAATTTAGAGTCACCAGTTAACCTAACCTGCATGTCTTTGGACTGTGGGGGAAACCGGAGGACCCGGAGGAAACCCACGCGGACACGGGGAGAACATGCAAACTCCACGCAGAAAGGCCCTCGCCGGCCACGGGGCTCGAACCCAGGACCTTCTTGCTGTGAGGCGACAGCGCTAACCACTACACCACCGTGCCGCCATAAAGTATATTTAATATAAATATTATTTAATGTAAATAAAGTAGTTATCCAATATAAATATATGGTGGGCTAATGTTTGTGTATGTCCAAACCATGTATAGTCTAGAATATGGCAAGAAAGGCAAGTGAGACACTGCCGCTGTATATTGTAGCATAATACTTCATTACAGTTGTAAGAGATTTATTTTTCACATTACAGAAATTTGTCCACAGCAGATATGTAGTTGGATTAGACGACAGCAGATGGTTAGGTTTTTTAAAAAAAAAAAGAAATCAGTTACTTTTTTGTGCTATTAATTTGACCGAAGCTGATGTAGTACCTCTCTTCTATTTTCACACCTAAGTAAAATGGTTTCTGTTACAATCTTATCAATTCAGCAGTGACTAAACTATCGACAGTGTTGAATGTTCTGAAATGATGGTAATAAAGCAAGCTAATTATGAGCGATTTGCTAATTTAAATTACTCCAGTTTTGAATTTGGCCCGAAACAAAATTCTCCATTGACAAAGTCTATTCTAATTTAACAAACTTTAACCACTGTTCTTTGTCTTTGAACAAATTGTTCATGTGTGAGGTAATCAAGGGCTGAGGCCCTGTCCGCACAGCAACGGATTCAGATGAATCTGATAAAATTGTTTATCGTTTCGGCCTGGCGTCCACACGGCACCGGCGTTTTGGGTGCCCCAAAACGATATTTTTTGAGAACTGGTTCCAGAGTGGAAAAATCTGGCAACGGCACCGTTGCGAAGTCGTCTGGATGAGTAGAACGGATTTGTTTACGATGATGTCACAACCACATGACTAGAACAAGCAGCACTCTCGCTGTTTTGTATGAACCATTGCATTGCATTCACTTTTGTATACAGCTTTTCTTTTAAATAAACAAGTAACGGAACCATTTCTTGAATTTCTTTTTTTTTTTTTAATTGGATAAGACTGCTTCTCAAAATGTTCACACACAATATAAAAAGTTATATAAATTATATAAAAATGCTTTTCAAAATGTTCAAACACAATAAGAAAATTAAGTTATAAAACTATGCACACTAATAAAACTTTGTACACACAGAAGGCACGATTTCCTCGCGTAGTCGCAGCCATCTTCTTGTTGTTGTGTGCTTGTTCCTGTGAGTGCTTCACGCCGGGTAGAAGAAGGGGTTTATGCGCATGCGTCCTACTACTTCTATTGTTCTGGTGTCTCTGATGGGACCGTCTTACAGCGCACGTAGAGGTGTGGCATGTGTATTGCATCATTTTCAGCAAGCGTTGCATTGCCATATGTACCTGATATTTTACTGATCCGTTACCCATGTGGACGCGATATTTTTTTTAAATAAAATCTCGTTGCCGTTGTCGTGTGGATGTAGCCTGAGTTGAGAACCTCTCATGAGGCACCTTTCTGATTTTATCTGCCTCATTGGAGGTTCTCCACTCCTGCTCTTGATTACCTCACCATATGAATGATTTTGCTCATGCTCAAAGACAAAGAACAATGGCTAACGTTTAAGGATGTATTGGAATACAAGCAATCAAGTGCTGAGGTAATGACCTCTAACGAGGCACTTTTGGCAGAAAACCAAAAGATCTTGAGAGCCAAAGAGTTTCCATCCCAGAGAGCACATCAGGTCCATGTGTTAACCTGGTCTCTTTTATTTGGGTGTAGTTGGGTGAGGAAGAAACACCCACCTTCGGAACCGACCGTGCCTATTCCACCCAGCGCTGAGACCCGTGACGTTTGGCGGAGCATGACGGTGGTGCCCTACCTAGAGGATCTCCATGGTTATGGTGAAGAGGAAGAGGATGACGAGATGTTTGACGGTGAGGATGACATCATCTATACTCAGGATTTCACAGTGCCAGGTAAATGCACAAACACAAAATCTAAGGTGATTGGTGACTCAACAGTTCTTTGTTCGTCAGTGATTGAACTATTAGTCTGACTCCTGAGCATCCTTTAATTGACTGACTGACTTCCTGTCGCGATATGTTGGTGTACAGGTCAAGTGGAAGAGGAAGATGATGAGGAGGAAGAGTGCCGTGCAGAGAGGAGCCGTGCCACGGTGAAGCCAGTTTGTGTGAACGGGACCGAACCGGCAGC
Source organism: Neoarius graeffei (assembly GCF_027579695.1). NCBI lineage: Eukaryota > Metazoa > Chordata > Actinopteri > Siluriformes > Ariidae > Neoarius > Neoarius graeffei. The sequence goes on along the minus strand of NC_083591.1, from coordinate 50,030,414 downwards.
ACTAAAGCCCAAATCAGACCGGCGATCCAGCTCCTCGTCCAACCCCTCCCGCAAGGGCGTGTCCACAGCCAGCAAGATCCGCAAACTCTCCACCTGCAAACAGCAATGACCACACCTCCTCACCTTTCCCCGCCCACCCGCCCCTTTCTCTCTGTACAGGTGAGTGCAGAGGGGGTGTTAAACGTGTGCGCGCGCTTTAATCTGCATAAATTTTGTTTTAGCACGGATAGAATATATCAGAATAAAATTCTTTGTGCTTTTAGTTTATGTAATAAAAACGCTCAGGTGCGCTTTATTTTCCATGGGTTGCAGGAAACCCAATTTGAGAGAGGTGATGCAATTCATCCAGTTAAGTTTCATTTCATTTAAAAAGTTACAAGAATATATGAAATGAGGTTGTGCTTAGGTTGTATACAATTACTTAAAGGATCATTAAGTTAGCTAGCCAATTTTCTCTGTAGCCATTAGCTCACTGCATCGCACCATTTGTCTGACAAAGTAAAGTAACTAAGTTATGGAGCGGGGCAAAAAAAAAATCAGACTACAGATCAATGTGTAATACAGGGAAAGGGAAAAAAAATGGATCTGATGACCCAAAATCAAAAACTCAGTTAGCTTTATGAATGATGGCGAAAATGAATCCTGATGTATTTGGGGGGGGGGTACTAACTTTTAATAGCGCGGAGTATGCACTGATGGTTTGGTGGTTCTGGTAGTCCCCCTATAGGGTGTGTGTGTGTATGCATAGATTACACTACTGAAGCCACCACTCCATCAGCATGTTTGGTGCAGAAGTTTGTGCCCCCTGATAAACTTGGGTTAATTTTTAGAGGCTACTCAGTCGATAAATATAGAAATAAAAATGACTGGGGGGTTGAGGTTGTGTGTGGGGTTTTTTTTGGGGGGTGTGAGACTAAACTCATTAGCTTGCTGGTTAGGGCTGGGAATCGATCCAGATTTCCTGGATCGATTCGATTCCGATTCATAAGGTCACGATCCGATTCGATCCGCTTAGATATTGCTGGATTGTCACTTTAAAGTAAAAACTGTCCCTATAGAGATCTTGCAGTCACGTGACCGGAAAGTACACAGACGCCATCTTGTCGGTAAAAAAACACCGCTGAATACTGCTGCACTCGTGTACAGAATGGATCAATTTCAACCGACGGACTACACGGCTCATTTTTCTAATGAACAGATGACTAGATATGTGTCTAAAATAAACAATCTACAGATTAGTGACCCTTATGGCTTACCGGACGGAGTTTTCACGACCGTGTCAGTGGATATGGAACTGCCAGCGGAATACCCAGACGTGTATAATTACCTCATCAACTTTCCCTCGCTGTTCAGTGGTGAAGCACTGCGTGCTTATAAATCTCTGGACAGTTATCTTTACAGAAATTCAGGATTTGTCAGCAACTCAGATGTGGCATCTTGTAAACAAGAAAATAATCCTCATTGGATGGGTAAGTCACTTAAGTATTACTAGTACTGCACTGACCAGCCGATAATAGAATAAGGTAATTCCAGCTGTAATTCCAAATCGTCCGTGTTGTTTACCATGGATCTGGCGTTGGAGAGATAGAGGCTTAGCAGTGGAGGTTTGAGTGGCTGTTTTCTGAGCTTAGTCAACAGGCCGGCTCTGCAGCCTCGCTTTTGCTTCTGCTCCCGGCGCCACCTCCTTCGCTTTGCTTCCGATAACAATCCACGGAGACCCCACTGGTCTCGCTATCTCGTCCGGAATGTTTTTTTTTTTTCTTGTCCGGAATGTTGTGCATGAGATGGAAATCGCTACAAACCGTCATTTTCTGCTGGAAACCAATGTCCAGTAAGTCCATACGGTTGTAGTGGATATTGAAGTCCGGTATAGATGAACAACACGCAAAAATACACACAAAAAACATAAAAACCGTGCACAGGTAGGGAGAGCTTGTAGCCGCAGCCGTTGTAGTAGAATTGTATATAGTAGAGTTTTCCAGAAGAAAAAGTAGAAGTAGAAGGCGGAAATATGGCGTTTGACCGACAAGATGGCGTCTGTCACAATCTGGATCGGCTGTGACGTCACATGCAAGTGCTCCATTGACAGGAACAGCCCCATGTGTGTTTGTGCATGTATCTGTGTATGTGTAAGAGGGACACACGGAGAGAGAAGAGTCAAGGGTTTATTTTGGAATGAAAAAAATCCAGGTTTTATTTGAATTCTAAATCAAAACCATGACATTCGGTGGCCCTCTTTTGGTTGAATAACATACCCATGGCAGGGTTTCTGACCACAAAGAAAAAAAAGCACCTCAGCAACCACAGCAATTGTGTAAGAAATGATGCTTGACTGATAAGTCTGAGTGTAACCATGACAGTTGGTGGCCATCTTTTGGTTGATTATACAGTATTTTACCTCTATGTGGCACAGTTTGCACACTGCTTTTGTTCTGTCGACTTTGTCTCTGCCCTCGTAACGTTTGAATCCAAAGTAATGCCACACATCAGCTTTCAGGCCAGGTGGTGATTTTAGCTGTGCAGCTTCAGCCATCTTGCGTTCTTAAGTTTCGGTTTCGTTTGCCGGCACCCGCTTTTTATAGCGGTCCTTGCGCGGTCGAGAAAATAGTGCCTATAGCCACCTGGAAGAGATCGAGCCACACATTTTTGAATCGATCTCGTATTTTTTGAATGTGAATCGATATCGGATCGTGGATCAATCTTTTGAACTCAGCCCTATTGCTGGTGTGGAAGTGGTGAAAGTCCCGCTGTAACACTCGCTTGTTCACGCTGCATGTCCTTTTTCATAAAGCTAGACTTTTGCTGTTGGGATGCTAACATAAATGCCCCTGCATGTGAATACTGATAAGCAAGTAAAAGGCGAGATCGGAAGCAAGTCTACGGAGTGTTGGAGATGTCATGAAATTGACAAGCAAGCCAGAGAGAGAGAGAGAGGGCGCAAGTGTGAGAGTGAGCAAGAGTGTCACTCAAGCTTAAACGAGAAGCAGTGTGTCATGCCGACTCTCACGTTGACGAGCTACAGCAGTGCGTCGTGATGACTCACTCCATTTCTTCATACTCCACCCTTCTTTTTTTCCTCCCTCCCGGCTTCTTGTATCCAGCTTTTGTTTTGTGTCATATCTCCTTCCATCTGTCAGTTCTGCTTCACCCCTCCTGTCTTTCCCCGGGGTTTCTCCCTTAAGCAGGGAGATTGGGGGGGATGACAATGTTCTGATTTCCACACACGCACACCGCAGAGAGGCAGAGTATTAACACTTTACGTGGTTGCTGATGATGACTCAGACCCTTCACTTGGTGATAAACAGTGCTAGGAGTGGGAGTGAGAGAGAGAGATGGAAAGAGAACAAAGGCAGGGATTTATCACTCGGTGAGTCCTGCATCTCGAATAGGAGGTTAAATATAATGTTTGAAAATGCTCTCATGTTGATTTACCATAGAGTCGGCCGTTTTGGAGCAGTTTTCCAAAAAGCATACAAAAGAGCTTATGCAAACAAATATGGGTTTGTTTGTTTGTTTTTCTTTTTAATGTTTAACGCATCATTCATCAGTTGAATAATGCCATATATATATTTTTAACGCAGTCCACAAATGCCAGAAATATGAGGTAAGCGTACCCATTAAGCCCACCAAAATCTAAATTTCTTTATTTTTCATCCATATTCACACAATGTTTTAGTGAAATGATTTGCTAAATAGTAAGATTTACCTCTCATCTCAGTGCTTATTGATGAGTTGATGTGAATTTCAAAATACACGATTAAGATATTTTAGTAAAAAAGTCAAAAGTCTGGCTGGGCTTAAAGGGTACCATCGGTACCCTTTAAGCCCACTTGTGTTCCTAATAAGCCCACTTCAACATATATTTCATAGAATAATGTTTAATGAAATATAAATATATCAATACATGAAATAACAATGAAAGTGTGCTGTAAACATTCTTTTTCATAAATATGACCATCTGATCAACTGACAAACATGACAAAACAACACAGAACAATGAATCATTTCATCTAATTTTGTTTCATTTCAGGCAAGCGGCTCAGCGAGCGGATTTGATCATCTTAAGTTTTTGTTTGTATACATTTTCCATCTCAGTGTAGTTGCTGAGGTAGAATGGGCCAGCTCCCACTAGGTTTGCCTTGCACAGTATGAACTTTTTTTCCACATCTTCAACCTTCTCCCTTGAAGGGAGATGGTGCGTGTTGTTTGGGCCCCGGTCAAGAAATTTCATGACGCAAGACGTCTCGCCCTCTGGTGGCGTGGACTCATTGAGGACTCGCGCTATATAATATTTCGCAGGCTTGGTAAAAAGCACTGCGTAGTAAGTGTCTGTCTCTATAGTCAACTCGAGATGAGCACTCTGGCATTCATCCTTCTTGTTCTGGTCAGCTCCTTTTGTTTCTTTCCCTTGTTTGTTTGTTGTTGTTGTTGTTTCTTCATTTCCGTTGTATTAAATCTTTCTAATGCTTGTTCGGACGTGAGAGCCTCTCCATATTTCAATGGGTGGTATCATTTAAGCCCACCTGTACAAAAGGCTAATTTATGTCAACACACAACTAAACAAGGCCTTTTATGATGCATATATTTAAATATCAATGTTAAACAAATCATAAAATGGTCACTATTTCTATCTAACAACTTTAACTGTTCTGCTGGAGAAGGATTAGCAACACTAGCGTTTTTTTTGGAGAGGTTAGCTACTTTTGCAAGCTCACAAAACTCATCTTTTCATTAAAAGAGAAAATATATAATTTAAGAAAACACATCGTTTTTTTTTTTTTTCAATCAAAATCAGCACATTTGCCTCTTATTTGACATAATATCAATATACTTACCAAAGATGTAGCTGAAAAGTGTTGAAAATTGGGGATTTCTAACAGGTTGCAAAAGTGCAAAGTTTTTCTGTGTCTTCTCGTCAGTTGTCCTGGGACTGTATACACATGGGCGGGGCTAATTCAACCATACAAAATGTTATTGGTATGGAATAAAAAACACTTCGTAAAGAACAAATTGTTTAATTGAATGAAGTAACTTTTGGCAAAAAAAATGTTTTCCTTTTTTGTAATTTGACCTCAAAGTTGAAAGTGGGCTTAAATGGTACATGGGGTTATTGGGTACGCTCGCCTGATTTCGTATCAGTCTATTAAGGCACAATTAATAATCCAATGTTTATGTAAATCTGTCTGCGATCCTCTGCTTGGATAGATGCTTTGTCATTAGCCGAAAGTGCTGCACCATGCCAAGGCTTGATTTTTAATGTCGGTGCCATTACAGGGGGCAGGAAAAACCCTACAGTCATTTGTCTGTGTTTAATTTAACTTGGGTTTTATTTAGTGCTTTAGCAATAGGCTTCGAGATTTATTTTATTCATAAGAAAGTCAGAGCTGATCAAGACAAGTAAAAACCGCATTGGCATAAAGAAACCTTGAGAAGAACCAGACTCTAAAAGGGAACCCTTCGTTTTCTGCGTGACGCCAATGGTGCAATTAAAAATAATCACTTTTCCACCAATGTATTGAACTACACTGAGTGCAGAATTATTAGGCAAGTGAGTATTTTGACCACAACATCCTTTTAATGCATGTTGTCCCACTCCAAGCTGTTTAGGCTTGAAAGCCTACTACCGATTTAAGTATATCAGGTGCTGTGCATCTGTGTAATGAGAGGGGGTGTGGTCTAATGACATCAACAGCCTATATCAGGTGTGCATAATTATTAGGCAACCTCTTTTCCTCTGGCAAAATGGGTCAGAAGAGAGATCTGACAGACTTTGAAAAGTCTAAAATTGTGAGATGTCTTGCAGACGGATGCAGCACTCTTGAAATTGCGAAGATGTTGAAACGTGATCACCGAACAATCAAGCGTTTCATTGCAAATAGTCAACAGGGTCGAAAGAAGCGTGTGGGGGGAAAAAAGGCGTAAAATAACTGCACATGATCTGCGGAAAATCAAGCGTGAAGCTAACAAGCAGCCATTAGCATCCAGTTCTGCCATATTCCAGAGTTGCAACATTCCTGGAGTGTCAAAGAGTACAAGGTGTGCAATACTGAGGGACATGGCCAAGGTAAGGAAGGCTGAAAAACGACCACCACTGAGTAAGGCACACAAGATAAAACGTCAAGACTGGGCCAAGAAATATCTTAAGACTGATTTTTCTAAGGTGCTGTGGTCTGATGAGATGAGAGCGACTCTTGATGGGCCAGATGGATGGGCCTGTGGCTGGATCGGTAATGGGCACAGAGCTCCACTCCGACTCAGACGCCAGCAAGGTGGAGGTGGAGTACTGCTATGGGCTGGTATCATCAAAGACGAGCTTGTTGGACCTTTTCGAGTTGAGGATGGACTCAAACTCAACTCCCAGACCTACTGCCGGTTCCTGGAAGAAACCTTCTTCAAGCAGTGGTATAGGAAAAAGTCAGCATCTTTCAAGAAGAACATGATTTTCATGCAGGATAACGCTCCATCTCATGCGTCCAAATACTCCACTGCGTGGCTAGCCAGTAAAGGTCTGAAAGGTGAAAAAAATAATGACATGGCCCCCTTGTTCACCTGACCTAAACCCCATAGAGAACCTGTGGTCCATTATAAAACGTGAGGTCTACAAAGAGGGGAAAACAGTACACCTCTCTGAACAGCGTCTGGGAGGCCGTGGTTGCTGCTGCACACAATGTTGGTCGTGAACAGATAAAGAAATGGACAGAATCTATGGATGGAAGGCTTTTGAGTGTCCTCATGAAGAAGGGTGGCTATATTGGTCACTGATTTTGTTTTGTGTTTGAATGTCAGATATGTTTATTTGCAAATCTGGAGTTGTCATATCAGTGTACCTGGTGAAAATAAATAAGTGAAATGGCTACATATTTGGTTTTTATTAAGTTGCCTAATAATTCTGCACAGTGAAAGTTACCTGAACACATACATATTCTCCTAAAATGGCCAAAACTAAAAACACCCCACTCTAACTTCCATACATATTCAGCTTTGATATTTGAGTCTTTTTGTTTGATTGAGAACATAGTTGTTGTTCAATAATAAAACTAATCCTCAAAAATACAACTTACCTAATAATTCTGCACTCCGTGTATAAGGTTTATCGATAGGATGTTCAGTATGAGCAGATTATGAATGGAATGAAGACAGGACGGTCTTTATAATTTCAGCAGCAGCAGGTCTTGGGTACAAATCCCACTGAGGCAAGGATGAGATTTAGACTGTTTCTAGGAAAGGTAAATCTTTAGGGTATTTAATGATTCTACACCCAAAAATCAATGGGTGGTGTGATGCGTCAGCCCGTCCCCTTTAAAATTAAGAAGGGCACTCGGAGTTCAGACCTTCCCCAAGAACAGTAGTCAACTTTTCTGTGATATGATGTGCAAGTCTCCATCCATGATCACTCTATACGTTTGGATACACTTCCTTAACTATCAGAATGATGTTCCTACATGTGTATCCTGAAGGAGTACTGGTATCTGTGAATGGGTTGTGATATGGAGTCATTGTATTTCTGCATTGGCTATGTTTTTTGTTACTGTTGAACTCTTCTGCCATCTACTGGATTTTAAGATGTATGGCATTGTTGAGCACAGACTTCTACAAAGGCCAAATATTCCGTCTTGCACCTCGGGTGAAAGAGAAAATAAATTTGCAGTTCCGCACTGTGACTCGTATCCGCTCCGAAAGTTAAAGGATATGGGACATGGATTTTTTTTCTGGGTATAATTATATATAAAGGACATAAGAAATGCCATCTAAATCACTGCAGGGCGTCAAAAATGTGAAAATCATCACATTATTCAACTTTTTTATACATCAGCGTAAAACAAGGATTCGTTAATGAGCTAGGTGGTCACGTGACCCGTGACGTAACAAAAACTTTCCAAGGAGCCAGCGCTTGGGTATCTAATGTAAACAGGTTACCGAAATGGACACCATCGACAGTGATATTCCCGATGTTTCACAGAGATGTGAAGTTAGACCCTATCAATTCGAACCGATAGCTGGAAATTCACATGAACATGGATCTTGTCTTTACTCTGACGGGTCAGATGATTCTGAGAGTGAGAGTTCATTCAGTCCCCATGAAACTGAAAGCGGTCGGCTGGATAACACTTCCTGGTAAGTTAAAAACAATTCTGCTCAAAGGCTAATGATCTGTTGAAAGAAGGATTATTTTTGTATCATACATTTAAAGCTCATCATAGATCTAGCTAAAGTCCGTTGCAAGCTTTTTTTTTTCTGATATTTTTCGAGATACAATGCTTCCAAAGTCCATTTACAGAAGTAAAAGCAAAACAGTAAACGATAGAGAATAAAATTACATAAAATAAATGGGGAAGAAAAATAATAAGAATTAAACAATAGTAGAAATAAAATATAGAATAATAAAATGAAATAAAAGTTAAAAAAAAACTCTTCTACAACTTCACCACAACTCTTCGATTCGGTACGTAAACAAAGACAGATATAAGAGTAAATGAGTCGGAATTATGATCAATAATTGATACACCCAAAATTATAATACTAATCCTTACCTCGGCTTTCAGACGCTTAGCGAATGCATCTCGTGGTGGCTGTAGCACTTCTGGTTTCACTCCGCCGTCTTGTTCCTGAATTGGGACGTTGGGAACGGCTCCATCTTTAAGTAGCCTCTTAAATTTGGCTTGGCAATTAATTTCGTTCAGTACCTGAGTATTAATGTTGAAAGAATCCTATGTGAAATGGTCCGAACACAGTTTGTGGGAAACAGTAGGTGCGAAGTTTTTTCTACGGCAGTAGTGAGCCCACACTTTCCTCAGTTTCGGGTCCTTGGGGAATGCAAAAATACTTACTCCAGGGCATTTCCCATTGGAATTATTGCAACCATAAGCAGCACAAGACACCATGATGACACCAATGTACGTTAAAGACTATAAAAACAATTTTCTTGTCATCCTCTTCTCCATTCATCTACCCGCTTGTGCTGTGCCCGAAAGTTTTCATGACGTATGATCACGTGACAGCGGCTCTTCCGGTTGTAGAAAATGCATATCGGAAGTCGAGCAGAAATGCCATATAATCATCACGAATATAACGATTTTGCTGAATTTAATAGATGATTTTGTATTTGTTGATGCAATTAATTCATATTTTTAATGGAAAGAAACTGATATAGCGTGCATTTATGTTTCATGTCCCATATCCTTTAACGGGGGGTTCTTTGGCCCATGGTACACCCTTCCACCAAGTTTCATTGAAATTAGATTGATAGGTTTTATGCGGGGCGGTACGGTGGTGTAGTGGTTAGCGCTGTCGCCTCACAGCAAGAAGGTCCGGGCTCGAGCTCCGTGGCCGGCGAGGGCCTTTCTGTGCGGAGTTTGCATGTTCTCCCCGTGTCCGCGTGGGTTTCCTCCGGGTGCTCCGGTTTCCCCCCACAGTCCAAAGACATGCAGGTTAGGTTAACTGGTGACTCTAAATTGACCGTAGGTGTGAATGTGAGTGTGAATGGTTGTCTGTGTCTATGTGTCAGCCCTGTGATGACCTGGCGACTTGTCCAGGGTGTACCCCGCCTTTCACCCGTAGTCAGCTGGGATAGGCTCCAGCTTGCCTGCGACCCTGTAGAAGGATAAAGCGGCTAGAGATAATGAGATGAGATGAGGTTTTATGCGATCTGGCTTACCAACAAACCACACCTAATAATTAAGGTTCTGTCATATTTACATCGTGTCTAGTAGTGCTGCAGGGTTACTACAGATTTTTATCTACAGCAGATTTTTTTTTTTTTTTTTGAGTTCACACCCCCATGCTGAAGGAATACCTTTTAACATCAAAAATAAAACATTTCAGTGTGTTTAAATCTATATAGCAAAATGTTTTTTTTTTTGTTTTTTTTTTCTGAACATTTGGTTAGTGGTTTGTAGAACTGATCAATGTTGGGATCCAAAATGTGTCATTAATCAATTGTCTCTGTTGTACAGGTTTGTTATTTGTCCCATCCTTGGTTTTGGATTCCCAGCCATGAAAACATGCCACAGTTGCTGACACATTTCACCATGGACTATGAACCCAAACGGAAACGATGGCAGGAAGTGTGGATATATGACACTTTTCGAGGTCTTTCCCTGGAAAGGACTGGCTGATTTGGGGAAGCTGTATAACTCCTGGGTTCCCCCCCCTCTTTCCTGGTTACATATTTTCTCTTGCTCTCAGTCTCTCTCTTTGATTCAGGCTTTCTTAGATTCATTCGGTTGAACTCTTAGCACTTTTTGCCACAGATCACCACCAAAAGGTTTATGTGGCCGGATTCGCCGCCCCCCCCCTCACCTTTCTCCTCATGCTGGGCTCTTGTTGCCCATCAAATCTGACCTCAGTGTTTAGTTCTTTTGGGTGATCTTTTAATTTTACAGTAATTAACTGCAGTTTAAGGTGCACATGGCGTTTAGTTAAAACAACGTCATAAAGGACTAAAGATACCGGTTATTATATAGAAGCCATGGTGAGAATGCTGAAGATAATTATACCCATATGAATAAAAAACTGCATGCTGTGAAGAGCTTTGGGGGGGGAAAGGGGTATGATCTGTACAGGCAAATGTATTGACGCCTGCTTAGTGCAGGATGGTTTTGGTTAATTTTGTTTTGTTTTACATTAGGCGTTTTTTTTTTTTTTCAATAAATATTTTTTAATTATTATTTATATAAAACACCTCCCAACCAAACCAAATCATCTGGTCATGTGTATTTTGTTTTGCTTTTTATGGACTTGACAGAAGAGAGGATTCAAGTAGGTTATGAAATGGTCCTAGCTAAGAGCTAAGGCTAATTAGCATGCCGTGTTCAAGCTCAGAGTTAATGTGCAAGGTGTTATTTGGGGAAACGTTTATTCCGGAGGCGCAGGCAGCCTCGTTCTCTCCTGCAGCTCTCCATTTTTAGACCCTGTTTTGTACTTGCTGATGCTTTTAGGAGCCGACATACTTGCTGTTCTGAGCATTATATAAAATCTCCCTGTTCGTGCCTATAGACCATGGTGACTCACTTCCATTTTGATCCACTTGCACTCGGTGAATATTGCGGGTGTGAGGAACTTGATGTTTTTTGCAGAATAAGGGCACACATCTCTAGGATGTCCTAGCTGAATTTTCATTGTAGGAATTGAGATGCCCTTTTTAAGTGTAATCCAATCCACTGAACTGCCATTTCCTCACAATACCTAGACAGCTGTATATGTAAAAATGCATCGATATCAATCAATACTCCCCCCCCCCCCCCCCCCCCCAATCTCCTAAACACTAAGCATTTACTTGCAAGTATTGAGCTCACGCAAACAGGGGGTTGTTACCGGATGGACTGCATTATGGATATATAACCAGGAAAGTACTTAACGGGTTGACCCGAGCACTCAAAAATACTCTATCGACGTATGGAATAAAGTGGTCATAGTTCAGGGTCTTTAAACGAGGCTTCTGAAGCAGATCTTCTTGCAGCTTGTTGTGACCAAGCACATACGTTTACAGTATGTAGATTATTTACTTTAAGGAAGCTCGTAGAGAAAAGTGTTTATACAGACTTTTATAGACTTGCTCTCTCTCTAGTTTGTTTGTTTATAATGAAAATATGATTGGACAGAGAAGTTGGCATTTATTTTCTACTTCAAGTTTAAAACCAGGGTCTCACCTGTTCAGAGTCAGAAGTCATAACATGATGACACCAGCATAAAGCAAACCCAGGAACAGTCCACCGTACTTCCATAATGAAATATGCTCTTATCTGAATTGAGACGAGCTGCTCCGTACCTCTCCGAGCTTTGCGCGACCTCCCAGTCAGTCAGACGCAGTCAGACGCGTTGTCACTCCTGTTAGCAATGTAGCTAGGCTCAGCATGGCCAATGGTATTTTTTGGGGCTGTAGTTAGATGCGACCAAACTCTTCCACGTTTTTCCTGTTTACATAGGTTTATATGACCAGTGATATGAAACAAGTTCAGTTACACAAATTGAAACGTAGCGATTTTCTATGCTATGGAAAGTCCGCACTATAATGACAGGCGTACTAACACCTTCTGCGCGCTTCGGCAGCGCATTGATACGGAGCTCAGATATCAATGTGCTGCCGAAGCGCGCAGAAGGTGTTAGTACGCCTGTCATTATAGTGTGGACTTTCCATAGCATAGAAAATTGCCACGTTTCAATTTGTGTAACTGAACTTGTTTCATATCACTGGTCATATAAACCTATGTAAACAGGAAAACTGCGGAAGAGTTTGGTCGCATCTAACTACAGCCCCAAAAAATACCATTGGCCATGCTGAGCCTAGCTACATTGCTAACAGGAATGACAGCGCGTCTGACTGACTGGGAGGTCGCGCAAAGCTCGGAGAGGTACGGAGCAGCTCGTCTCAATTCAGATAAGAGCATATTTCATTATGGAAGCACGGTGGACTGTTCCTTTAAAGAATGTATCATTCATGGTTAAGTATTAAAGCAACTCGCATCATCGCCGTTCAGTCATGTTGGTTGCTTCTCTGGGCTTTTTATGAGGAAGGAATTTTATACTGATGTTAGTTGAATACCCCTGTATCAGACCATAATACTGTTTTCAGTATTTTAGAACCTGGTAGAATTCTATCCAGGTGTACATATTCAACATGCTAAGTTGTTTACTAAATGTCAAATAAACTGAAATGGTAAGTATTCCATCCTGACCTTCCTGTTCGGACCAGGTTAAACAGAAGTGGAAGTAATGACACAACACTGGTCCAGGTTTTTTTTTTTTTTTTTTTAAACTAACCAGTGTTTCCCCTAAGTTTACTGGTTTGGGGGGTTTGCTGAATGAGGATGGTCACCTGCAGGACCCCTCCCCGCGGCTCCTATTACAGAGCATTTGGACCTGAACAAACAGTTAACGGAGTCATATTTAAGTCTTCACATTTATTTTGGAACAATAATGAGAACAATTTTTACAACAGAACTGCACTCCTGGTTTTTCTTTCCCTCAGACCTTAAAGTGCATATCACAGGTAAATTCAGGAGCAAGATCAATGTAATTCTCCTATTTTATATTAAACTTTGGTCAAATATCTGTCACATTTTACGCAATTTTTTTTACCTTGCGCAATACCAGAGAAATTCAGTTGAAATCAAGCCATTTGAGGCGAATTGGTCCGCCTCTGAAAAAAATTGTCATTTGGATTTCCCGGCAAATGTTGATTTTCGTGACGTCGCGTGCGGGACGCCTCCTTCTGAATCCTACATCAGCGCTGGTTTGTTTGAGAAAACGACCTGGTGGTTTTCTGCAAATTTCTTCAACATTATCGCGTAATTATTAAAATGGTTAACAGATGTATCGTAGGAAGGTGTAGCAACACCAATCTTGATGGGATTAGTACTCGTCATTTCCCAAAAGTCTGGACGGTGAGAGAGAAATGGGAGCGCTTCGTGCGAGGCACACCCGGAAGCCGAGGACCAAAGCAGAGCCGAGAAAAAGACCAAGAAAATCGGCGTTTCACAAGTTGACTGTTGCCAGGGTAAGAAATAAGAGACACTATACTCTAAATTAGGTGTTCCTGTGTTTGTGTGGTACACGGATAATGTTATTTATTGACACACACGAAAGTAAACACTTACTGTGCACTGAAACCGTGCAAAGCTCTCGCAGCCTGCTGGCGCTTCCGCAAGTGACGTCATGAATCTGGCTCCAGACTCCCTTGGGATTTTTCCAGATGTGTGTTTTGTTTTGTTTTTTTTCTGCTGTAGACAGATGGCCTTGTGCAAAATTACCCTTCTGGATGAGTGTGTAAAGGGACATACTTTCATTAAAAAAAAAAATTGGTCCAGGATATGCACTTTAAAATGTGTGGGTGGGTGGGTGGGGTCAGGGTCCTGTCCTTCCCCAATATAATGGTGGGGAAATGCTGCTAACAATCAAACCCTACACATACACACAACTCATTGAGAGCATTTAGGCTTCAGTCGCTACAGTCTTAAAGAAATCCATTTGAACAAATGAAGGATCAATGCATGACCATTTATTCTGATCAAAGGAAAAGGGGACTTGAATGCTTTCAATAGCGTGAAACTACAGAGAACACCAATAATCATGATTTTCCTTTCTTCTCACATGCAGAACTGCACAGGAGTGCAGCAGTGGGTTCAGTCATCCATGTACATGAAGACCAGCTGCTATTCTAACATGTCTTCAAGCTCCTACATGGGGTTCAGGTCAGAATTTACACACATTGGATATTCGTTCCATTTAAGGAGGGGGAAATGTTTGATACGACACATGGTGTATTGCTTCAGATGTCTACCTGGTAGTTTGTTAGAAGAGTTAGCCTACAATAAGCGATTGTCAACGAACATCAAATGCTTCAATAAAAAGAAAACTGAAAAGCCGTGCCGGGTGAATGAAACTTGGAAAGGACTACTGTTCCCTCAACAGATGGAGGGTTAAAGTTGGTGTCATTTGCTCTTGAGTGCCTGCTGCTGTTTACCATCGTAATGATCTCATCACTTAACCTTTTGAAGGGGTGAGTCCATGATTAGGGTGTCATATTTGTGTATCACTTGTATTGTTTACAACTTTTGTATATGTAAAGGTTAAATAAATTTTAAAGGGGTACCAAATATAATATATACAGTTGCTGATGTGACAAAGTAACGTATTCTTCAGTATTCTATCAAATTTATATACTAGAAAACAACGAAATATCTTGGTAATTGTAAATATAATAGTCGGTACGCTAAACGGCACAAGAGTCGCCATTTTTAAAAGACCGTGACGTCAGCCCTACCCACTGCACTAGGAGAGAAGCGTGTAATCATGGCGTCGGACGCATCAAGTGAAAGCGACAGCTCTGTCGAATCATACGAAGAGATCCCGCAAAAGACACGTCTGGAGGATCGTTATGCTTTCCATCGGTCCTGTTATTACACCCGAAAGCAACACACTGTGGCATTGTGTAGCCGATCACTTACAATTCATCCTACTTTCCGATTCACACGTGCTAGTCCCAACCTCAATGAGCCAACACAACTGGGCACATACATACGTCATGAGTGTTACGCAGAGAAAATGAACGTGCATTCTGATTGGATAAAATTAATATCATGGCGGGCTGTTCAAACTGCGGAAATAGTTTGCTCGAGCTACTTTCAAAACACTGTAACTTTCCAACCTTAGAACAAAAAACTTTTGTAAGTCTTGAATAAGGTTCGTTAATGTGTGTTTTATTGTTATATTTACTCTATATATTGCCCTCTGTTCCCCTTTAAACACCGTTAAAGTGCACATTGACCCATGTGCATTTTCCGGATAAAAATTTTATTTATTTATTTATTTATTTATTTATTTTGTCGGCCCAAGTCCACTATAACTACACCTTGTCTTGAAAATATAACTAAAATGCTTTTAAAAATAAAAAATTCCCCTTCTTGCAAGGTCTGAATCCATTCAACAGATCATGCTTGAAACAATTTATGAAAATTTTAAATAACATTTTAGTTGTGTCCAACAATATTCACCTCCTGTGATTTTTCTATTTTTGGAATGTTTCACAAAACATGTTCAACAGAAAGTTACGTCATTCAATTTTCCTTATGATTTTGTGGAAAAGAAAAGTCTGTGGATTATTCATATATTTATGTTTATTTGATGGAGTCATTTCTTTAAAAAAAAACAACAACCCTGATACCCAAATTATTGGTTGGATTTTTTATTTATTATTTTTTTTTTTTACAAAAATATTTAAAGTAAATATAACTTGAAAGTGTCCTCATGCCATTCGCATGGATGATCGTCAAACGTTATTTATTGACTACCAAAATGTAGCCATCACCAGCAAAGAAACTTTGTAAAAGAGATTGAGATTCATTTACCTTTCTGACTCGACTAAATATTAGATTCACTGTGTTCAAATTCAAACGCATGCTGCATACTGTGCAAAAGTCTTATGCCCCCATTTTTTTTCCCATACAAACTGTTGGATTTCTATTTTATGACTCCTTTTCTTTTATCGAGTCAGTACAAAAAACATTTGCGTTCCAAACATTCGTTTCCAGCACAAAATTAAATGTTCCAGAAAAAAGGTTTGTATCTGAGCAGCATATTACAGAAGCGAGCACTTTTCAGATTAAAAAAGAAAACATAACGAAGGCTACTGGGTTTTGGTGCAAAATTAAGAAGCGAGTGTGACCGTGTCCGGAAGAAGTGTGGCTGGTTCTGCAAGATGCTCAGTAAAACCTACAGCTCATTTCCTTATGAAACTGCACTCATTATACCTGAGACTACTATTTTTAATTTATTATTTTTTTTTTTTTTAAAGCAGAGTCGTCTCGCACCAAATACTGACTTTTCCATTTGTTATGGCTTATAGCTTACTGGTTTTTTTAATAGTATCTCTTTAATGTTCAAACATTTTCATTACTTTTAAGCCGTTTTTGGTCAACAGCATTTCTTTACATTTGCCTAAAACTTTTGCACAGTACTGTATTCACCTTCAAATTTAATATTTCATATCGTACTTAAGTAGTTTATTGAAAATAATTTAGTACTGAAGCTCAAGCATAGTTATAGTGGTTGGACCTTCACTTTCATTGAATGATGAATTCCAAATTACTCTTATGTTTACTCAAGTAAAGAATTAGTGTAATTTATAACAACTCCAACTAAAAAAAAAAAAAAACTATAAATGGTGGATCTGTCGTGTGATATATATTTTTAATGCATTTTATGTCCTACATCTTATGAACTACTGAATGATTTGCTTCTGGTCCGCTTAATGCAAGTTTCTGAGATTGCGATCACTGCATCATCTAACCTCAGGCAGCTAAAACATGGTTCTCTCTGTCTCGTCTCATCACTGCTGTTTAAGGGTTGTCTTTTCTTTGCTGCTAATCAATATGTAATATGAGAACAAAGAGCTCTAAAAGAAAGAAATTGAGAGATGGGGTTGTCATCGATTTGACACTTTATGTTCACAAGGACTAATGTGCAACGAGCAAGCATGTTTCAGAAGCTTCAGGTGTTCCACTCATGGTGAATCTGTTATACAACAGCCTTTCTCATGAAAAATGGACCAGTGGTGCTGGGTTACCATTCTTTTTTCAATGTTTGCTTATCAAAACTAATAACCCTCAGCTTGATTTCCATCATATAAACCATTTGGAAAGTAATTTGATGTTTGGAATGGCATCATAGTTTATTAAAGTTGGTTCTGTAAATTCGGTCATCGGTGAACTTAATACTGTAATTTAGTTCTCTGTAGCTGATGTTGCATATTTCTAGTTTTGTGCAAACGTTCCAAAAATAAATTTCAAGATGTTTTTATGCGAGAGAGATTTGATCTGGACAATCAATATCACACACTCTAAAAGATCTGGGCCATTTACCCATCTGCTTAGCTCTGTTAGATCTCTTTATAGAACATAGGACCTTTAACTATTATAATGAGGACTGCAAAATTATCAATAAATAATAAGGTATAAAATAGACAGTGGCTAGATCACTTCTTAGCCAGAAACTTGAAAGATGTCTGACACCACTTACCCACCTCCCAATGTTGATGCCAGTGTCAACTTTACATAATACCAACAAGGATACTTGAAAAATGAGATGAAAATAATTAATAGTAGGAAGTAATAGTCAGCATGCCTCAATCAAAAGTGCTGTTTTTAATTTTCCTTGCTCCTTATGTTTGTACTACTTATGAGGCTGCCCTTCACAAGCACGACATGCTGTGTTCAGGCTGGTTTACATTGTGTAATAACAGTGGTCTTGTCCCACACTGTATGAGCTGATGCAAATAAAATCTTGGTCATATGTTCATGTTCTGCAAGACTCTATACAATCCTCCCATGATGGTCCTCCCATGATGGTCCTACGATTTGATAAAGTGAAAACGTTCAACTATAAGTGACCTTAAGATACACAACATGGCAGCAATTGGATTCTATTGGTCCAAAAGTTTCTGACACACTGCTAGAACTTGTTAATCAGCTGTCTTTTGGTTGCAAACTGGCTGATGGGTACATCGTATTAAGTGATCTGGGACCACCAGTTTTTAACTCGCAACCACAAGCTCATGATGGGTTGTACCATGTGATGCAGCTTTTAGCATAAACGAAGCAAGAGTTGGTGAGGCGCTCGGGTTATATGCCTAATGGTTTGAAAAATCTGGCTCATAACTTTGATTTTTGAGCTCAGAATTTGAACAACTACTTGGATGGGAAATATTTTGTGAATGAAGTGCTCTAATTTCACACACGTGAGGAAATAGGATTGTGAATCAGCATTATATGAAGGCTGTGATTGAAAAGAATGGAGTCAAATGGAATAAAGTTGCAGTTCCAAAATGGGCTAGGACTTAGAGATCCATATTTGGGAGTAACTTGATCATAATTTATCAAGAAACTGCTGACTTCCTCTGGAAGAAGTAACTCAGTCTAATGTTTTTCTTTGAGAGGAGAAAGCTGACCTTTTCTCATAATTTCTAATTAATAAAAGTGCAATTGACTCTTTGGGTTATTACTCTGAATTGCCCTGTAATTGTATGTTTCACAAAGCACCCTAGTTTATCTAGTTTTCACAGTGCATTTTACAAATGGTGTTTACATCAATCTGTTTGGGGGGGGAACCTAGCTATCCTTTCAGTGTAATTGTCTGCATATGGATTTTTACTACATTTTCAGATGTTTCCCTACTTTGAGATTGCACCCCACCCACTAAACCCTGCATTATTAAGGAACAGACATGCATTATTTATCTGAAAATGATTTCAAGTTGTGGTAGTGATGGATTGCCTTAACACCTCAAGATCACCATTTTATTCATCTCTCCTGTACTCTGAGGTGTCTTGATTTCTCAAGTCATTGAATGCTGCTGTTCATCATGCTCTTAGTCCTGGCTGAGATCTGGGGAAGTGCGGGTCACAGTTACCATGCGTTCCTGATTGCCTTGAGTCCTCCTCAGGCTGGTGTATAGTCGTTCATCTAGACTGCTCACCAGTTTATCAGATGGACTGGGATCCACTATACTGTGCACATAGCCTTTGTCCTTATCCATGTGATACCTGTTATCTGGAATTTGAATGCTTGTGTTCCACTGGCTGTTACCCGTCTTTACAGGACTGGGGTCTGTGACCAACCATCTGTGTATCTCTGTGGCATGCCCCGCACTCCCACAACCCTGCAGTATCCCGGAGTCTGCCATGGTGCTGTCCATTGAGGGTGTGGAAAACAAGAGGTTAGGATCCTCCTGGTACTTGACCACAGGACTACTGTTGTTGCTGCTGTTGTTGGAGTTGTCTTCAGGAGCTGGACCAGAGCCCTGTGCTTCGGGTGATTCAGTGCCTTCACTGGCTGCTCCCTCGCTGGCCTCCTCATCTGCAGCACTAGCAATACGTGGTAAGGTGCTGTGGTATCGTGTATCGAGTGGGTAGTTGGCACTGTCTCCCCTCCGCAGTGCATAACTGCGCTGTCTCTCCAGGGATGGTGAGTAGCGAGCAGCTCCGGGGTCGCTGTACTGCTTGGTGCGTTGCCACTGCTTGCGCAGGTGGATTCGTGAGCGATGTCTGTGCCGCAGAGAAGGTGAACCCTGCTGGTCAAACTGTGGATCATGGCGCAGGAATTCATTAAATAGGGCCTCTGTCTTCTCATCAATGCTATAGTCTCTGCGACGAAAGCGTGGCCTGGGTTTGGTTTCTGCCTGTATTTCTGGTGCGTCTCTGAGTGAGCTGCATGGCTCCCCCTGGGCTATGGTACTGGGACCCTCTGGCTCTATGCTAATGCTGCTTTCTGAACCTTCATCTTCCAACTCTTCTTTGAACAGCCTAGTCTCAAAACTTTCACACACCGTCCCCTTGCGGCCAGCGTTTGTAAAGAACCGGCGTCGTTCTGATGCTGTCTTGCCAGACGTGCTTCCGAACAGCCGAAGTTCCTCTGGTGCTTTGCAAGGAGCCTCAATGGAAGCATATCCACTGTCCATTTGCAGAAGCTTCCTGCTTCCAGCTTCACTGTCGCTACCTCTCTCGGAGTCCACACTGTCCCTGCCATTCCTTCTGCCACTAACCTCCCTGGCCATATCATCATACGGAAGCTCACCATCCCCATCGATCTCATCATCTATGTCTTGTGATTGGTAACTATGCATACCTGTTCTGGAGGCACCAAGCCCCCCTAGTGAACAGACACTGTCAGCATCACTACGTGTGGAATCTCGGTCATTGCTGCTCAGGTCAGAGGAAGCATACTGTTCTAGTGATGCTCGTAGGCTCCAGATGTCCCGGTACATGTTGGGCTGCTCCAGGCTTTCGTGTCTGTTTACCAAATCAAATTCGGAGGCTCCTTCAGCACTAGGCTCTTCACCTCCTGTTGCTCCTAGTATTTCATTATTATCTCCATTCTCTTCCACTTCTTCCCCTTGAGGCCTGATGGGTTCTAGTAACTTGTGTGCTGTTTGAGTCCTGCTGTCTTCAGCCCTTGGACTTGCTTCCAATACAGCCTTTACCTCTAACCTACAGGGTGTCAAAATCAAAGCAAATAGGACCAGAGTCATAAGTCTTTAGTCACGCAACATTTAGGCAGTCAACCCTAGCAGCCTTTTGGCTCTATCATTGTGTATACCTTTTCTTTGGATTGGAATTGCACCCAAAACCACTTGTAGGAAATGAAGAACCTGATTTTGTTCTCACAAGGACTAACAAAACATTTCATTTCCAGACCTTATATTTCTGTCTGCAGCATGTGGTGAGAATATTGTGAAATAATGCAGAAGACATGCTGACTATCCTTAAGTGCTTTGAACAAACAGATTCTTTTTGTAGTGCACAAGGTAAAGGATGCAGGTAGACCTGAGGTAACGGAGTAGAACAAAGTACCATACCTCCTGAGTTGGGCTGGTGGGGGTGGACAGCCTGTAGTTGACGACTCCAAAGAACCAGCAGAGAGTCGTCTTGGGGGATCAGCTTGTGGCTGAGGGGGTTTGGCGTGCAACAAAAAATCACTTCCTCCACCTAGTCCTGGCTGCTGGATGTCATCCTCTCCTGGTTCAAGAGTTTCACTTGCTGCTCTCTGTCTTTGAAATGCTCGCCTCCTTGGAGAACCTGAGAGAAGGGAAGAAGACAAAAGAATGGAAGGAAGGAGCTTTAAAGATGTATTATGTAAGATTTGGTTCATTTTATTCAGGATTATCTCTTTCTAACAGTTAAGTAAGTGGGTTAGATGATTGACATTGCGTGTGGGTTTTTTTTTTTTTTTTAACTTGAGCCTATCCTCCCCTTTCCCATGTACACAACGCTCCACTCCCAGTGGCATTGTGTCTATAAAATTACTAACGGGAGGCCTAACCAAACACAAACAAGCATTTTAGTCTGGAAGTCAATTTTCCACATTTTTCTCAGCCACAAAATACTTTTGTCCTGATTTGAAAGAAAGTATGTACACAATGCACCAAAAGACAGAGGTCACCAAGTCTGGGCTGTGTGGTCAAACCATGCTCGTGTGCTCCAGTTATAACGGTATATAATTGGATCTAGGCCTCATTATGAGGAAATGAACATGCCACACTTGCTGACCTTTTGCATCAGGTGAAGGATAACAAAATTATTACATCATTAATTAAGCAGGCAGAAGATCTTCATCTTCCCCTGTTCGGTCTCCAGCCACTTCTGAGCTCTCATTCAGCCTTCACTAAGCTACTTTAAACAACACACTTATTGATCTGGGATTGGTCTCCAATGGCCTGTTAATTAAGCCCTACATGGTGCTTAAAACCATGTCTTTCCTGTAGCTGTCATGTGTTGCTCAAGAACATCATGACTAAAACAAATCATCATTGAACTTCATAGCCAACATTTTACTTCTTCCCAGTTCCCAGAAAAGTTCCAAAGTGAACACGTGTTGCCAGGCAAAACAAAACCTCGCCCAGTAGCACTTGGGATGAATATGCAGGAAGATATCGTGGGGGGGAAAAATTCTCTCTCATATATATATATATATATATATATATATATATATATATATATATATATATATATATATAAATAAATAAAATATATTGGGCGCATGTAGCTACTGCTTATAAATGAAATTTTGATACCAGCACTGCTGTTTTTTTTTTTTTTTTTTTTAACTCTGAGGCAGTAGCCACAAAAATGAACAATTTAAAAATCACAGAAGTAAAATGTACCAAGTGTCTGTACTTTTATATTATTCTACTCTTACCTCTTTAGTTTTTGAAACTGAAACCTCCAAACCGAGGCTGACACACATGCTGTCACCATGAAAAACTCTTATTTCCTGGAAATGGCCCAGTGATGGAGCTCAGTGGAACGCACTTTTCCTCTAATAAGCATAAACATGTCCGAAAGTGATTTCTTTAGTTTAGTCCATTTATTTCGAATGGTGAACCGAACTGTATACGCTCACTGGCCATTTTAATCGGAACACCTGTATGCGCAGTGCGTGATTGTTACACTCTTGCATTCTTCCAGCACGATGACGTAGTGGCTAGCGCCTGTATATGAGGCAGTAGCCACAAAAACAATTTTGGCTTTTTTTGGTGACCTTGACTGGATGACCCTCAAAATGTTGGAGGTTCTATTTGAGACCAATGCCCATCTATCCTGAAAGTTTCATGAAGATTGATCCAGCCGTTTTCCCGTAATATCATTAACAAGAAAACAGAAACCCAACCGAAAACAATACTTCGCCCCGCTTACTCCGTAGCGGACGAGGTAATTAAATGTTCTGGGTTGCTGAGTTCAGATGGTTCTTTAGCTATCGGTTCCTTCCTACCTGAATCCTAGAGTACCATGCCTTGCATTGTCTAATCATTTCCCTTCTTTTGTGTTTTTTGTTTTTCACTAAACAACGAATAACTGTGCACTCTAGTGGACCTCCAGGCACAGATATGTGAAATGGTGGCAGGGAGGGAACAAATTGAAATAATAATCTCACTTCAAGCCAAACAAAATCTGGATTTGATTTCCATCAAAAATGCTTATTCTGATTTAATGACCTGGTAAATATGCTCTGCTTGCTCCTCACCTCTCATGTCCAGACTGGCTGCTCTGTTACTGCTGTCCAGCTTCCACTTTTTGATGGTGAAATAGGGACTGGCTCCCTCCAGACTTGCATGCCGCCTGAGTCGGGATAGGAAGTGCAGCATTGAGCCCTGCCCTGAAGATGAGCTGCCGCCTCCTTCTCCAGATGTTCCATATGCTCCTATCACTTGGGAGGATCCAGGGTCATCCTCCATCTTTAAACCAGCACTTCCCATTGCCTCAATCTGAGAAAGAGTCAGATGCTAAACAAGCAGGAGCTTAGCCAGCATATTTAAATCAATTTCTAATCAAGGACAGGTTTATCTGGTGGTTTTTCATCATGGCTTTTGTAAGAACTAACTTTTGATTTCTAGGAAGGTGAAATATGGTTGATAAAATGGGTCTGCCAACACAGTACAACATTTTATGCTAAGGTTTTATGGTTGACTGAATGACGGGGTGTGATGACATGAGTCCTGAGGCAGTGGTGGCTCATGAGTAATGTAGTATGTTCGATGTTGAGTGGTAAGATCTGAAAAGGTTCTTGATTTTTCCTATACATGTTCTTGCCAATGATTTGAAGCTGAATTAGAGACAGTTTTGGAACATTGTGTTCTCCGGGTGATTTCAGCGTTTGAGCGTATCGGTTACTTACTGTCCTTGATCGAGGTGGTTCAGAGCTTCCTTCACTTGTGCTGGAAATAAAGCTGGTGTCCAGAACAGAGTTTAGTGCATCTCCAGGCAGTGCACCACTTGGGCTCTGGCTCCTCCAGGGCACTTGAGATTCAGGTAGGGTGCCCTCACCAAGCTACAGACACACAGCCATACCAAACTTAAGTATTTCATGGTGTATCATGTGTACAGTGCCTTGCAAAAGTATTCATACCCTTTGAACTTTTTCACATTTTTCCACCTTACAACCACGAACTTAAAAGTTTGAGATTTTATGTGATAGACCAGCACAGAGTAGCACATAATTGTGAAGTGAAACAAAAATGATAAATGGTCTTCAAAATTTTAAACAAGTAAAAATCTGAAAAATGTGGTGTGCATTAGTATTCAGCCCCCTGTACTCTGATACCTCTAAATACAATCCAGTGCAATCAATTGCCTTCAGAAGTCATCTCATTCGTTAAGAGTCCTACTGTGTGTAATTTACTATCCGCGTAAATACACTTGTTCTGTGAAGGCCTCAGTGGTTTGTTAGAGAACACTGAAGAACAAACAGCATCATGAAGACCAAAGAACTCACCAGACAGGTCAGGGATAAAGTTCTGGAGAAGTTTAAAGCAGGGTTAGGTTATAAAAAAATATCCCAAGCTCTGAACATCTCAAGAAGCACTGTTCAATCCATCGTTCAAAAATGGAAAAAGTATGGCACAACTGCAAACCTACCAAGACATGGCCGTCCACCTAAACTGACAGAGCGAGCAAGGAGAGCACTGGTCAGAGAAGCAGCCAAGAGGCCCATGATCACTCTGGAGGAGCTGCAGAAATCCACAGCTCAGGTGGGAGAATCTGTGCACAGGACAACTACGTCGTACACTCCACAAATCTGGCCTTTTTTGGAAGAGTGGCAAGAAGAAAGCCATTGTTGAAAGACAGGCATAAGAAGCCATGTAGGGGACACAGCAAACATGTGGAAGAAGGTGCTTTGGTCAGATGAGACCAAAGTTGAACTTTTTGGCCTAAATGCAAAGTGCTATGTGTGGTGGAAAACTAACACTGCTCATCACCCTGCACACACCATCCCCACTGTGAAACATGGTGGTGGCAGCATCATGCTATGGGGATGCTTTTCTTCAGCAGGGACAGGGAAGCTGGTCAGAGTTGATGGGAAGATGGATGGAGCTAAATACAGGGCAGTCCTGGAAGAAAACCTGTTGGAGGCTGCAAAAGACTTGAGACTGGGAAGGAGATTCACCTTCCAGCAAGACAATGACCCTAAACATACAGCCAGAGCTACAATGGAATGGTTTAGATCAAAGAATATTCATGTGTTAGAATGGCCCAGTCAAAGTCCAGACCTAAATCCCATTGAGCATCTGTGGCAAGACTTGAAAATTGCTGTTCACAGACGCTCTCCCATCCAATCTGGCTGAGCTTGAGCTATTTTGCAAAGAAGAATGGGCAAAAATTTCAGTGTCTAGATGTGCAAAGCTGGTAGAGACATACCACAAAAGACTTGCAGCTGTAATTGCAGCAAAAGGTGGCTCTACAAAGTATTGACGCAGGGGGGCTGAATACTAATGCACATCACATTTTTCAGATTTTTATTTGTTTAAAATTTTGAAGACCATTTTTGTTTCACTTCACAATTATGTGTTGGTCTATCACATAAAATCTCAATAAACAACTTTTAAGTTCGTGGTTGTAAGGTGGAAAAATGTGAAAAAGTTCAAGGGGTATGAATACTTTTGCAAGGCACTGTAACACACAGCAGTCTGGTCTTAAATGAAAGGCCATTCATTGCTGGAGTAAGACCAGAAAGGTCAGTAAAAATAGTCATCCATTCCTCCAAGATGTACAGTATGTAAATAGATGTTATTTTGAACTTCAAAATGGTTTTCGGATGACGTGTACTATGTGCATGACCTGAGAGCAAGAGTGTATACGTATTACCTGAAATATAGACAGAGACGGTTTGTGTTGCAACTGTTCTCGCAAGCTGATGCTGTTCTCAGGTGAGTCACACTCCATGATGGTCAGGATGTTCATTGCTGGAGGTGAAATGTGTAAGTGGGTCAGACGAGCTTTCTTCAAGTGGTGGAAATCACCTTCTGTAAGAGTATACCTGACCAGAGCGAAAGAGAACAAGTGTCCAACAGATGCTGACTGGTTAGGCTGTCTGAAGGATTTTTGACCTGAATTTGAATTTCTTCTTGTAAACCTAGTTGTAAGTACTAATTCAAAATCTGCAAAATTTCACAGTTGTAGAGAAAATTGAAAGACTAAAGCCACAGTGAGAGTTATGATAAACAAGGGCACATGCCAAGTCTGTTGTGAGTCATATCTTAAGCACATATGCTTACAAGAAGTTTTGGATTCCCCATAACAACCCACAGCATGAGTTTCTATTTGCACTTTACTGGAAATCAGCAGCCAAGCTCGCTCTACATCCTCTACATTTTAAAATAAGATTGCTTTGCTTTTAAAATGTACCAACGACTAGGCAGCACAAAGAAAATGAAATCCGTGGGAGCCATCCGACTGGAAATGAACACTGCTTTGTTTAGAGGTGCCGACGTCTATGGTTTATCCCTAGATTTTATGTATGGTTTATCCCAAGATTTTACCCCTTGCAACAGTGATGTGGGAGCAAAATGAAAACTGCTTCAGTTGAGAGATGGGAAAAGCAGATGTCATACTAAAGACAATTCACTGAAGGGGAAATGATGCAGTTGCTTCTGGTAGTGATTACTTTCCCTTTGTGCTGACGTTTATCTGAGTGATATTCATGAGCCTCAGTATTGTGAGCCAGAAG
The DNA here is from genome assembly GCF_027579695.1 of Neoarius graeffei. Lineage (NCBI taxonomy): Eukaryota > Metazoa > Chordata > Actinopteri > Siluriformes > Ariidae > Neoarius > Neoarius graeffei. Next base: position 50,003,922 of record NC_083591.1, on the reverse strand, counting down.
AAACCAAGTGAGTAGGACTGTTGTGTTTTTGGTCTGTAAAAAATTAAATGGTGGTCACCTAAACTTTTGACTTGCTGCTTTAATTTTTTTTTCTTCTCCCCCGAAAGAAAATAATTGCTGTCTCCTCCACTGATGTACACTTGGGTTTTGGTGATCAAAGTTCTCTCTCTCATCTCTCCCTGACAGAATTTTTTTTTTATAAGCAATATTGGCATCTCTGCTACGCTACACCAGGTTTGTGGAAATGAAACGAACATTTTATATAAACTTTGTCTGCAGTTTTGATAGAAAACAACCTACACCACTCAACCCCACCTATTATATTCCCTGACCTTCGGCCTTTCTCCTGGTGGTTCTTGCTCTGCTCGTAGATGGCCGTCTCATTGAAGGAGACCCGCCGGCCTGTGTACACTGAGGGCTGGAAACGCTCTGTGTTCTCATCGCCGTGACAGCTGGAGGTGGACAGCGTGTCTGTGCTTTCCATCCTAATGGTGATGTCTGTTTAAAGAAACATGGAACAGCTTGCATAAATATTCTGTATATATTAGATATACTAAATTTAAGAATGCTGCTCTAGAACCAGCTTTCACCTTCCTGTGCAATCATATTTAGTGTATTAGGAAGGGAAAAACAAACACTAGACCACTATTGGAGCTGATACTTGCAAGACCCCAAAATTGAAGCACTGGAAGTGTCAATTTCTTAAAACATTCTTGGTCGGTTAATTACCTTGAGTAGGTTGACTCTCTTCCACATATGTGGTGTTGGTTTTCTCCAAGTCATCGCTGGCCCTAAGAAATTATGGAAAAGAACTGTAGAAATGTGCTTCATGACCAGTGCATGACTAGCAGTATATGACCTATTGATCAACCATAACATTCAAAACCACTGCCAGGTGAAGTGAATAACATTCACCTTGTTAAGGCACCTGTCAAGGGGTGGAATATATTAGGCAGCAAGTGAACAGGCAGTTCTTGAAGTTGATGTGTTGGAAGCAGGAAAAATGGGCAAGCGCAAGGATCGGAGTGACCTTTTTTTTTTTTTTTTTAAAAACAAGGGATACATTGTGATGGCTAGATGGCTGGGTCTGAGCATCTCCAAAAAGGCAGGTCTTGTGGTGTGTTCCTGGTATGCAGTAGTTAGTACCTACCAAAAGTGGTCCAAGGAAGAACAACTGGTGGACCAGTGACAGGGTCGTGGGTGCCCAAGGTGCAATGATGTGCATGGGGAGTGAAGGCTAGTCTGTCTGAATCCACAGAAGAGCTACTGTAGTACAAATAATAATAATTGATTTATATAGCACCTTTCTCAAAACCCAAGGTCACTTTTTACAATTATAAGGAAAAAAAAAAAAGTCCACCAAATAGAGGTCAGGATGTCATTCCAATGGTGTAGCAGCCACAGTCCCACCAGAAGGTGCACGAAAACAAGTCCGACACCGCCAGCACAGCCGCTGCGACACCACCGAGCAACATCGCTCGGAACATCACGCCAAACACTAAAGCACTGCTGCACAAAGCACTGGACAACCATGATGTTAAAATGAGCAACGAGCTCACTGCAGTCCATAGCTAGGAGCACAGGCATCATCCACGGCAAACCAAGGCCTGGAGGAAACTGACGCCCAAAACTGGGTCTGGAGCTACACCACAACAAATTGATGAAATGAGTTCATTCTGGCTATGATGGAAAGGTGACCAAAAAAAACCAGTGCATCACAGTTTGCTGTATGTGGAGCTGTGTAGCCGCTGACCAGTCCATGGCGATACTGATCCCTGTCCACCACTAGAGCATGTGAGCATCAGACCTGGACTAGGAAACAATGGAAAAAGGTGGCCTGGTCTGATGGATCACATTTTTTTTTTTTTTTTTTTACATCATGTGGACAGCTGGATGCATGTACATGATTTTATTTAGGGAAGAGATGGTACTTGGATGCATTGAGAAGAAGGTAAGCTGTTATAGGCAGTGTGATGCTCTGGGAAACCTCACGTCCTGGTATACATGTGGATGTTACTTTGAGACACATCACCTGCCTATAAACATTGTCACAGACTAAGTACATTCCTTCATGGCAATTGTATTCCCTAATGGCAATTGACTACTTCATGTACCCATAATGCTTTGCGCCTTTGGGCGGTAACCAGGCACTATATTTGTTTGCTAAGTCAGATAATCTCAGTAATTTCTTCGAATTCGCATGGGGGGGGGGGACAACTTTTCCTGATTGAAAGTTTTATAGAATACCTAAAGAAGCTAAGCATCAAGAAGTGTGGTTAGACAGAATTCCCTGTCAAAATTTTACACCGACAGACCACACGCAACTGTTCTGCCCACTTCAGTGGTGGAGTAAAGTCTGATGATCCAAGTCATGAAGCCTACAACCTCTGTCTTTTGTGTTTAGTCATAAAAACTGAAAAAACGAAAAACCAGGACAAGTCAAAGAACTGAAAAGGACAACTTTTACTTGAAGGATCAAAGTGCAAACGATATAGTGTAAGCAGGGCTCTCAAGCCTCACGCATTGAGAGTGAGACACGCATTTCAACGAGTTCACACGCTCGCACGCCACACATGGCATTTCTCACTCTGAGCTTCTCCAATAACCACACAGAAATTCCTTCAAGCTATCTACAACCGCCACAGCCGTAGGTCACAGCGCTCCTGGGGCGAGTTCAACCGCTGCAACGGTTTGCTACGTTTTTCTAATTGTTCCTTATTGATTGGCCGAAACGTGCACCGTTCTGCAACTGTGTTGAAACGTTTCATGTGTCCTGAACCCGCCCCTGTGCTCGGAGCAGCATCAGCCAATCAGAAAATAGATTGTTCTGTTGTCGGGGAGACGTGAGTTTCAGCTCCAAGCGTGTGCTGCACCTGCAAAATTGTGAGTGAACTAGAGAATTGAAAGAACTGGAGAACTGTCGGGACTCAGGACCATCAGGTAATAACTTAATTTATATCAATATTTACTGAGTTACTTTGTAGTTTTACTCTATAGACCAATATTTCTGGTCTACACCTTGTTCAGTATCGAAAACCTGTCCATTTCAAGCTATCGTAGATAACTGTCTAACTAGCAAGCGAGATGTAAACCAGCTAAAATAGCATACTGTGCTGACGACGATTTAAATGTTCGTTTAGTCAAAGACTGTTTTTCTGGTGATTATAGAATGAATAACTTTGGTTAAGTCGCCTAGGAGCTGTCATAAACAGAGAGGCGTTTTTCACTCATAAACACGGCAACGAGATGTTATTAAAAAAAATATCGCGTCCACATGGGCAACGGATCAGTAAAATATCAGGTACATATGGCAACGCAACGCTTGCTGAAAACTATGCAATACACATGCCACACCTCTAAGGGCGCTGTAAGACGGTCCCTTCGGAGACACCGGAACAATAGAAGAAGTAGGATGCATGCGCATAAACTATTATGCGCGAGACTTCATATTAGCCATAAAGTCAGAAAAATCTGTTTGTAAAATTACATTATAATGGCCAAATACAGTGAAAAGTATTTTTCCAGTCTCACCTGTGAAAGGTAATCCCATGTGATCTCGTTTGGACGGCAAACCTGTTGGTACAGTTAAACGCAGCACATGAATGAGGCATCTTTATTCTCCGCTTTGACCTATCGAATATGGCGGCGAGGATGACGTATGATTCTACGTGGAAGGCGGCGTCTTTAATGGTCCGGAATAAATTGAATGCTACACGTTGATGGATTAATTTGTTCTTCTACGCCCTTTTTGAGGAATGTATTGTAGGACTTAAACCAACATCTGAAGAGGTGAGATCGCTCCTTTTTTTTCCCTATTTTTGCTGGCGGGATTGACTCTGCCCTAAGGACTATTCTCTCTCTCTCTCTCTCTCTCTCTCTCTCTCACTTTGCACCATTGCACAATAAATATTCACAGTGAAAATATTTTGTAAGTGCGTTTCATGAACCAAGTTATAGGATTTGTTGACAACTCGCATTGAGTTCGTTACACTTCTACCTGGCGTGAAGCACATGTGGTTGTGACGTCATCGTAAACAAATCCGTTCTACTCATCCAGACGACTTCGCAACGGCGCCGTTGCCAGATCTTTCCACTCTGGAACCCGTTCTCAAAAGATTTCATTTTGGGGCACCCAGAACGCCGGTGCCGTGTGGACGCCAGGCCGAAACACTAAACGATTTTATCAGATTCACCTGAATCCGTTGCCGTGTGGACAGGGCCTCAATCTGCTCAAAGGAAGGTCAGTTTTATAGCTTCTCTAAAGAGCTAAACTGTTTTCAGCTGTGCTAACATGATTGTACAAGGGTTTTCTAATCATCCATTAGCCTTCTGAGGCAATGAGCAAACACATTGTACCATTAGAACACTGGAGTGAGAGTTGCTGGAAATGGGCCTCTATACACCTATGGAGATATTGCACCAAAAACCAGACATTTGCAGCTAGAATAGTCATTTACCACATTAGCAATGTATAGAGTGGATTTCTGATTAGTTTAAAGTGATCATTGAAAAGAACAGTGCTTTTCTTTCAAAAATAAGGACATTTCAAAGTGACCCCGAACTTTTGAACGGTAGTGTAATTTGAAATGCAAATGTTTATGCACAATAAATAACAAAACATCTCATCTCATTATCTCTAGCCGCTTTATCCTTCTACAGGGTCGCAGGCAAGCTGGAGCCTATCCCAGCTGACTACGGGCGAAAGGCAGGGTACACCCTGGACAAGTCGCCAAGTCATCACAGGGCTGACACATAGACACACAACCATTCACACTCACATTCACACCTACGGTCAATTTAGAGTCACCAGTTAACCTAACCTGCATGTCTTTGGACTGTGGGGGAAACCGGAGCACCCGGAGGAAACCCACGTGGACACGGGGAGAACATGCAAACTCCACACAGAAAGGCCCTCGCCGGCCCCGGGGCTCGAACCCAGGACCTTCTTGCTGTGAGGCGACAGCGCTAACCACTACACCACCGTGCCGAGAACAAAACATATTTTACTGTATTATTTGTTATAGAATAAACAGTGTAATTGATCTCATCAAATTTGTTCTTTTTTTAAGCAGCTGGGTTGATGGGACACTGGGAGGGAGGGAGGGTCGATGGGACACTAGGAGGGACCCCTCCACCCCACCAAAAAAAAAAAATCTCACTCCGAGCAAACTTCAAAACTTGAGAGCCCTGGTGTAAGTTTGCATGTACTTCCCCTTTTAGTGTTTCTGTAGGTAGACCGAATGTAGTATTTGACCCTGTAGCCCTAACAGCTTCCTCTAACAGCCCAAAGATTGTCATAATCTGGTAACACATAAGCACGAGGAAAATCAGAGTGAAGGAAATCATTTTAACGTAAAAAATAAATCTGACAGTTCTGCTGTGTTTACAGTACTTACTTGACTGAGTAAATTCCGTGCTTGTGTTCTCATGCACGAAGCGTTTTGTATTTTCTTACCGCTTTCTCGTCGTAACCAGCACCCAGCAAAGACTATTTCACTGTGGGTTCTTCTGTGATGAGTGTCAATCTTTCGAAGCTCTTCTGCAGGTAAGTAATTGTTAGAACACCTGTGTTGACGGACGAAGGAAGCTGCTAACGGTCACCCAAAGTAGAGATGTTCAAAGCGTTCAATACGATATTTACAAGCACTTTTTTTTTTTTACTGGTTGATTTCTCAAAGTCAACAAAAAAAGGCTTTGCAGAATTAGTTAAGCTTTGGTTTAATTAGTTTTGACACTTCTTTGAAGGTTTTATGGAGATTTAAATTCAAAAGATTAGTGTGTGATGCTGTGTTTTTGTTTATATTTTGGTTACCCCTGAAGGCACAAAGCATTATGGGTAATGTGAAAGTAGTCAATGGCCTCTTTCAGAAGGATAATGCACTCTCTGACACTGCAGAAATTGTTGAGGAATGGTTTGAGGAACATGAGAGTTCAAGCTGTTGACTAGGCGTCCAAATTCCCCAGATCTCAGTCCGATTGAGCTGTGGGATGTTCTGGACAAACAAATCTGATCCACGGAGGCCCTACATCACAATTTGCAGAACTTAAGATGGTCGCAGCAGCTCCTTTGGTGCTAAATACCACGGCACACCTTCAGAGCTCTTGTGGAATTGATGTCTCGATGGGTTGGAGCCGTTTTGGCAGCACAAGGGGGACCTACACAATATTAAAGGACATGGATTTTTTTCTGGGTATAATTATGTATAAAGGACATAAGAAATGCCATCTAAATCACTGCAGGGCGTCAAAAATGTGAAAATCATCACATTATTCAACTTTTTTATACATCAGCGTAAAACAATGATTCGTTAATTAGCTAAGCGGTCACGTGACCCGTGACGTCACAAAAACTTTTCAAGGAGCCAGCGCTTGGGAATCTAATGTAAACAGGTTACCGAAATGGACACCATCGACAGTGACATTCCCGATGTTTCACAGAGATGTGAAGTTAGACCCTATCAATTCGAACCGATAGCTGGAAATTCACATGAACATGGATCTTGTCTTTACTCTGACGGGTCAGATGATTCTGAGAGTGAGAGTTCATTCAATCCCCATGAAACTGAAAGCGGTCGGCTGGATAACACTTCCTGGTAAGTTAAAACAATTCTGCTCAAAGGCTAATGATCTGTTGAAAGAAGTATTATTTTTGTATCGTACATTGAAAGTTCATCATAGATCTAGCTAAAGTCCGTTGCAAGCTAGGTTTTTTTTTTTGCTGATATTTTTCGAGATTGATTGAGATACAATGCTTCCAGAGTCCGAGATGAAAACATTCAAAATGGCGAAACGAGTCAGAATTATGATAATCAATAATTGATACACCCAAAATTATAATACTAATCCTTACTGCATGAGGCCCATGGTAAAACCACACTTCCAGGAGGGGCTGCCGTCTGCCTCCCAAGCCGGCCGAGAGCGCTCCTCGTCGGGCACGGCCAAGCGGGCGAATGCCCTGGTCCGTCCGCCCTGTCTAAAAAATAATGGTACAACTCCGAGTGAAGGTATCAATGCACTGTCGAAGCGCGCAGAAGGTGTTAGTACACCTGTCATTATAGTGCGGACTTTCTATAGCATAGAAAATCGCCACGTTTCAATTTGTGTAACTGAACTTTGTTTCATATCACTGGTCATATAAACCTATGTAAACAGGAAAAACGCGGAAGAGTTTGGTCGCATCTAACTACAGCCCCAAAAAATACCATTGGCCATGCTGAGCCTAGCTACATTGCTAACAGGAGTGACAGCGCGTCTGACTGACTGGGAGGTCGCAATACACCATGATGTTCAATGTACGTTAAACACTCTAAAAACGAAACAATTTTCTTGTCATCCAAGACACAAAAACTATTTTGTCGCATTCGTCGTCATCACGATTCACACTTCTCCATTCATCTACCCGCTTGTGCTGTACCCGAAAGTTTTTGTGACGTATGATCACGTGACAGCGGCTCTTCCGGTTGTAAAATATGCATATCGGAGCTCGAGCAGAAATGCCATATAATCATCACGAATATAACGATTTTGCTGAATTTAATAGATAATTTTGTATTTGTTGATGCAATTATTTCATATTTTTAATGGAAAGAAACTGATATAGCGTGCATTTATGTTTCATGTCCCATGTCCTTTAAGCAGGTGGTTTTAATGTTATGGCTGATTGGTGTATGTGCATACGTAATTAGTGCAAAAATTTGCACTCCCCTTTTTTTTTTTTAAATATAAAACAAGGCACAGCTGTTACTATTGAGAGGATCCAAAGGATCTGAAAGTGGTTTGCAAAGGCAGAGGAACAAGAAGACAATATAACATTCAGTAAACGAGTTAAACTGATGCTGTTTGCTTTTTTCCTTTATTAATATCTTAAAATGTTTTTATATTTCACCAAACACTTCCAGAAATGCATTCATAATCCAGTTGAAGCTAAAGTCTGCCATGCGAGTTATTTCCGGTTAGCTTGAAATGCATATAACGGTGTTTATGCTCTCTCTGTCAGGTCTGTCAGGACAGGTTTCCTTTGCTCATAAACACTCCGTCACATCAGCTTCAGCCATACAAGGGCTAAATCGGATTGCCTGTCCATGCATGACAAACAATGAAGGCATACAGGGTTCCTGGTCTGTGATTCAGTTCAGCTCATGACGACTTGCAGCAGCTGGGCTTTGATTTCTCCCTTGGTTTGAAAGGCAGGTTTATTTTCACTGTATGTATTGGATGGGTATTTCTTGAACATCAAAAGAGCCTTGTGATTTTGGCATAATGGTGCACCTGCTCGCGTTGGAAACAGGCACATGCGTAGGTTAAGGGATCTATTTGTGGAGTGCTCATGATCATGTTTGGTTACACAATCTGTCTGCTTGCAACGTGGGAGACCAAAATCTGAAAATCTCTCTGCTGAAATTTGCACTGTAAGATCAGGAGCACTCACCTCGAGTAGCGGCGGCCACTTTGACAGCAGCGATGGCAGAAGATGAGGAGAACAGAAAGCAGAACCAGCGTTCCTCCAGCAAAAACGCACAGCATCACCAACAGCAGCACATAATTATCCGGCCTGGCTGATGCCACTGGCACATCCTACACACACAGTTTGTCATGAATTTTAAAATTACAGATTCAAGGGCATAAAAGGGACACAAACCTGATGAGGCACAATGAGGATGAAGGTTTCTGCCACCCCCACACACAGTTTCCCCTGTTGTCCTTGATACCATAGAACAAGATAATACAGTGCCAATCTATCAGTGTGTTTATTCAACTCTCATCCTGTAACGGCACCAGTGTGTGTGTGTGAGAGAGAGAGAACTCTATATCTTATTAGAGACCAAACTTTGCAGTATTTTTATTTTTTTTTAAACAAAAACACTAAAAGAGCCAAAAGGTTTCATTTTGATTACTGAGGTGAAAGTAGGTGTAGACGTGGCATTAATTGGTTGCATTAATAATAATGTCAATGGAAGGTCCACACAAGGGTAGTATTAAAAAACCCGTGTGTGTGAGCGAGGGGAGGGAAGCAGCTGTGCGGTCTAAAGTTGGTTGATCACATGCGTTCCTGGCATCAGCAGGGTCAACAGCAGAAACTGGAGAAAACTGCAGCATGACCAGTGTTTTTTCTGAATAGGCCGCAGTCAAAAGCTGAAAATGAGCCTAGAAATGGAGTTTCGTTCCAAGAATTCGGGCACTACCTAACTTTTGGTTTTTCTGAGACTCAAGTGAATGAAGAATCATATTTAAAAAGTTCTCCATGAAAAAACCTGCAGTGTTTGAGAAAATGATCCCCCAAGTCGTCGATCTAGCGAAAAAAATTGACAATTTGGGGTCTATATCTCTTTTTGAGATTGAGATACTGGCCTCTTCTGCCCCTCGGACCTGCTTGATCCATCCTGGTGCCCTGTGTCTGGTCGGAGTTTTATCGCACCGCTCCTGTGAAGGACGGCCCCATGAGTACAGTTGAGGGTTATACCTGTTAAAACTGTTAATATTATAGTCAGGCTGTCTGTTGTTGCCCAAATGAGGATGGGTTCCCTTTTGAGTCTGGTTCCTCTCGAGGTTTCTTCCTCATGTCGTCTGAGGGAGTTTTTCCTTGCCACCGTCGCCACAGGCTTGCTCATTGGGGATAGATTAGGGATAAAATTAGCTCATGTTTTAAGTCGTTCAAATTCTGTAAAGCTGCTTTGCGACAATGTTTATTGTTAAAAGCGCTATACAAATAAATTTGATTTGATTTTGATGGTGCATATCTTTTTTTAATATAAAACGCACAGCATTGATTTTTTTCTGTGGCCATTACCAATCCCACCATGTATACATCCTGTGAATACGAGTCAATTATCTTTAACCAAATAAAAGATACACAAAGTGTAATACGGCACTTCATCAAGATTGAGCAGGATAAACTTCACTCTCTATGCAACTCATTTTTTCCAGGCCAAATTTTTTGAATATCTCTTGAAACCAATGTCAATCCGTTAATTCAGAAAGATAACTAGCATTTGAAATTAAGTATTCATTGAATAAAGGTTAATTGTAGTTATAACTTGTGAACCGAAATTAAATCTCATTCCACATTTCAGTAGGACTGATGGTCTAGACTATAAGATTTCTTACAGAAACGCTTTAAAATCAGATTCTAAAAAAAGAACTATGAAAAAAAAAGTTTGCCATAAGATTTCAAATATGAAACATAAAAACTTTAATGATTTTATCAAATTAATTTTGCCTCAAGAACCAAAGTTCGAATAGTACAATATTAGCAATACCAGTATATAGTAGGCCTGACACACAATATTTAACAAAATAATATACTTCTCTGGCTGGATGCAAAAATTACAAATTAAGAATTTCTTTAAAAAGATGGTTTGCTATCATTATAGGCCTATCATAGAAACACAATATCATCATCTTGTTAATTTAATGTATTAAGTTCATATACACAATGACCAAATTGCTTTTAAAAATGTTCAAATTAAGAGAGGTGGAATAGGTATTAGATTTTAAATATACACAGTATAACAATTTACAATGAAAACAAGAGAGAATAACAATATCTTAAACAAAACAATCTACATGTAAACTAGCCACTGGAATATGTACAGTGGTGCTTGAAAGTTTGTGAACCCTTTAGAATGTTCTATATTTCTGCATAAATATGACCTAAAACATCATCAGATTTTCACACAAGTCCTAAAAATAGGTAAAGAGAACCCAGTTAAACAAATAAGACAAAAATATTATACTGGGTCATTTATTTATTGAGGAAAATGATCCAATATTACATATCTGTGAGTGGCAAAAGTATGTGACCCTTTGCTTTCAGTATCTGGTGTGACCCCCTTGTGCAGCAATAACGGCAACTAAATGTTTCCGGTAACTGTTGATCAGTCCTGCACACCGGCTTGGAGGAATTTTAGCCCATTCCTCCGTACAGAACAGCTTTAACTCTGGGATGTTGGTGGGTTTCCTCACATGAACTGCTCGCTTCAGGTCCTTCCAACATTTCGATTGGATTAAGGTCAGGACTTTGACTTGGCCATTCCAAAAGATTAACTTTATTCTTCTTTAACCATTCTTTGGTAGAACGACTTGTGTGCTTAGGGTCGTTGTCTTGCTGCATGACCCACCTTCTCTTGAGATTCAGTTCATGGACAGATGTCCTGACATTTGCCTTTAGAATTCGCTGGTATAATTCAGAATTCATTGTTCCATCAACGATGGCAAGCCGTCCTGGCCCAGATGCAGCAAAACAGGCCCAAACCATGATACTACCACCACCATGTTTCACAGATGGGATAAGGTTCTTTTGCTGGAATGCAGTGTTTTCCTTTCTCCAAACATAACGCTTCTCATTTAAACCAAAAAGTTTGATTTTGGTCTCATCCGCCCACAACATTTTTCAATATCCTTCTGGCTTGTCCATGTGATCTTTAGCAAACTGCAGATGAGCAGCAATGTTCTTTTTGGAGAGCAGTAACTTTCTCCTTGCAACCCTGCCATGCACACTATTGTTGTTCAGTGTTCTCCTGATGGTGGACTCATGAACATTAACATTAGCCAATGTGAGAGAGGCCTTCAGTTGCTTAGAAGTTACCCTGGGGTCCTTTGTGACCTTGCCGACTATTACATGCCTTGCTCTTGGAGTGATCTTTGTTGGTTGACCACTCCTAGGGAGGGTAACAATGGTCTTGAATTTCCTCCATTTGTACACAATCTGTCTGACTGTGGATTGGTGGAGTCCAAACTCTTTAGATATGGTTTTGTAACCTTTTCCAGCCTGATGAGCATCAACAACGCTTTTTCTGAGGTCCTCAGAAATCTCCTTTGTTCATGCCATGATACACTTCCACAAACGTGTGTTGTGAAGATCAGACTTTGATAGATCCCTGTTCTTTAAATACAACAGGGTGCCCACTCACACCTGATTGTCATCCCATTGATTGAAAACACCTGACTCTAATTTCACCTTCAAATTAACTGCTAATCCTCAAGGTTCACATACTTTTGCCACTCACAGATATGTAATATTGGATCATTTTCCTCAATAAATAAATGACCCAGTATAATATTTTTGTCTTATTTGTTTAACTGGGTTCTCTTTACCTATTTTTAGGACTTGTGTGAAAATCTGATGATGTTTTAGGTCCTATTTATGCAGAAATATAGAAAATTCTAAAGGGTTCACAAACTTTCAAGCACCACTGTGTGTGTTCAAATGTCAAAATCACTGTCATCACTATCCGATAGATTTTCATCCATGCCAAGTGTCTCCTCTGGTGATACATCAGATCTGTCACAGTTCTCACAGTCTGAACACTTACAAAGGTCTGTGCAAGCCAATTTTGCCTTGTAGCAAGAGCACCGTCCACCAGTGCAAGCACTCGATTTACAAGCACAGTGGAGAGATTCCAGGATAGCCTTAGGAGCAGGGTCCTTGGTCATCCAAACAATGTCCAGATCACAATCCCTTACCTTCCAACCATATCCATCTGGACTAGGAGCACTGATGACTGGTTGAAGAGCTCTTTTATGTACTGCAGACTGGTAGTTAGATCGCTTAAAGTGTCACTCGCCATGCTTGTTTACAAGTGTGAACTCGCTGCGCAATGATTGACCTACTTAGTTGGGGCAACCCAATTAGGCTTGCTCTGATTGGCCGAGCCGTTACTGGTAGCCTCATAACGACTGAATCGGGAACCTTACGCGCTTGAAGAAAGTTCGCTTCTTAATATAATTTCTTTGATTAACTATAGGATTTCAAGTGGAGAACTTTTTATATACGATTCTTGTGGGTATAAGTAATGTCATGATGTGTTTGAAATGTAGTGCCCCAATTCTCGGAACGGGATTGAACGATAGCGCGTTCTGACAGCGGCCTAGAACTTTTAGTGAATCCTCTTTGGGCTTCTACCAAATCCCTATCCACTTCCCCACCCTATTACTCCACTGCCATCATACCTGCTTTGGCAGATGTTCCTTGGCATGTCTCATTTTTATAATCTAAGGACATACTCTGAGGTCCTAAACTACCGTTATGTGTCACTTGGATGCTGCCTTTAAGAGTAGCTTCAGTACAGTATGTACACCATATGACCAAAAGTTTGTGGACACCTGGCTATCACACCCATATGTGCAATATGAACATCCACTAACCTCTACTCTTATAGGAAGGCTATCTACTAGATTTTGGAGTGTGGCTTTGGGGATTTGCCCGTTAGTGAGGTCAGGCAAGGAAGTCTGGGGTGCAGTCAGTGTTTCAATTCATCCTAAAGGTGGTCAGTGGGGCTGAGGTCAGGGCTCTGCACAGGCCACTTGAGATATTCTGCTCCAAACTTGGCATACTGTGTCTTTTGTAGCGCTCACTTTATGCCCAGAGGCATGGTCATGCTGGAACAGGTTTGGGCCTCATTGTTTCAGTGAAGTGAAATTGTAATGCTGTAGCATACAAAGACATTCGATACAATTATGTATTTCCACGTTTGTGCCAACAGTTTGAGGAAGAACCATGTACTGCTGTGAAGACCAGGTGTCCACATACTTTTGGCCATATAGTGTGTGTGTGTGTGTGTGTCTCACCTGTAATGTACATAAATTTGAATTTAAAGATAGACTGCCTTTCAGATTTTTTTCAAGTGTAGGTCATAAAAATAATTTTCCCCAACACCCAGTTGTTTTTGTTTAATGGACCGAAAGCTACTGAATTTGAATCACAGACTTCCAATTTTATGTTTTTTAAAAATGGAACAGTTAATGAATTTCGAGCCATGTGGCCCTAAATTCTCTATTTTTTCCTGCTTCAATATGACCCAGTTCAAGATACTACATCATGCATGACGTGGTGGGCTTTCCCCGTTCGCGCAAGGCATTGTGGGATATAAATTTGAAACCGGAGAGAAAAATGGAGGACGTGAGTGTGCGAATGAAACAGGAAAGACCAACTACACTAATGGAAAGTGAGAAGAAAAGACACAGGACCAAACTAATAAATATCGGCGGTCAGCGAGCACCTCGCTGAACAAAATGCTGAAACTGTCAGTGCACGGTCAAAGGTAAATCTGCGCATGCGCGCGCGTACACGGACTTCCTCTGTCTGCTTGACTGCCCAAGGCGAGCGATTTCATGCACATTATTTGCTCAGGAATCCCTTCAAATTAAATAACTTCCCAGCTACAGAATGGCCTGATGTTCTGTGAGATATTACAGAAATAAACATAAATCACAATGACCAAATTTCAGAGGGAACTAAATTTCACCGATTTTATGAAGTCCAAAGGCCATCTCGCTTTAAGGACCATTGTCATAGCTTGAATTAGCTTTTATTGCAAAGCTGTAAAGGTGCATCACCTGCATGTTCCTAGATTCAGTATACATACTAAAGATGTACACCTGAGGGATAGTGACAAGGAAAGATTCATTCATTCATCTAAAGTAACTGCTTTATCGTGGTCAGAGTCGAGGTGGATCCGAAGTCTGTCCCAGGAATGGTGGGTGCAAGATGATAATACACCCTTGTTTGGATGTCTGGTCAACGCAAGGCAGACGCACTCACTGTATTTCTCATCTTATCTCATCTCATTATCTCTAGTCGCTTTATCCTGTTCTACAGGGTCGCAGGCAAGCTGGAGCCTATCCCAGCTGATTACGGGCGAAAGGCGGGGTACACCCTGGACAAGTCGCCAGGTCATCACAGGGCTGACACATAGACACAGACAACCATTCACATTCACACCTACGGTCAATTTAGAGTCACCAGTTAATCTAACCTGCATGTCTTTGGACTGTGGGGGAAACCGGAGCACCTGGAGGAAACCCACGCAGACACGGGGAGAACATGCAAACTCCGCACAGAAAGGCCCTCGCCGGCCACGGGGCTCGAACCCGGACCTTCTTGCTGTGAGGTGACAGCACTAACCACTACACCACCGTGCCGCCCACTGTATTTCTTTTAAACACTATAATCTACCTGTAACGAAGGGGATCGGTTACATGAAATGTAACTGTATTCATCCTAATTAGCAGAGAGAGTATTCAAAATAACTCCCACCCCACCACATTAGGCTAATGATCTTTGCACAAAACTGGTCCCTTAGTGTTTTAAAGGCAGATATTTGCCAGTAGAAGATAAAGACTCGTGGACAGAAAACATATTAGCAATGCTATGATCCTGAGGTTTTAATCAGCAGTGAAATCTTCTGTCTATATGCAGTTGACTGTGAAAGTTTGCATCCCTGAGGGATCCCGCAACAGAAACGTGTTCATGCTACTTTTGGGAGATCACAATTTCGAATCCCAACAATGCCACAGTCATCCATGGCTGGGATCTCTGGGAGAGAGGGATGTCATACTTCTGAATGACAACAATGTTAGCCAATTGTGGGCATCTGCAAGCTAATGTATACCCAAGAATACAGATCTCTCTTTCCTCTGAATGTGATACTCTGCCCTGTGACGCAACATGAGCAGTGGTTCATAAAACGTGGTTGGTTGGCTTCATGTGTGTCTTTGAATAAGCAAGTGTTCACCTTCACCCTCCCTGATTGGTATCGGAGAGCTGGCTGGTGGGTGGGAGTTGATAGGTTACCAAATTGGGAAGAAAATGGAAAGAATTGGCATCTTCCATGGTTTTTAAATATAAAATAAAAATCACAAATATCACAGCTAAGGATCCAAAGCTGCCTAAAATATCTGAGAGAGGTTATTAAGGCAATGGGTGGGCATACAAAAATATTCATCACATCTACAACTGATGCAGATTTGTTTATTTTTCTATTAACATTTTTAACATGCGCTATTTGACTACTTGCATTTCCTTTACGTCTCTACATAAAGAGATGGTCTGGGGTTTTAAACAGACGTTCTATCGACAATACTTGTTTTATAATTTCACATTTCAGCTACAAACCCACAGAAAATCGAAGCACTGAATCTGTATGCCAGTAAATCTGTTGTCTGCTGTTCACATCGCAAAAAAGATGCAGTAATACAGTGGTATGCAAAAGTTTGGGCACCCCTGGAAAATTGCTGTTACTGTGAACAGTTAAGCAAGTCGAAGATGAAATGATCTCCAAAAGGCATAAAGTTAAAGGTGACCCATTCCCTTTATATTTTAAGCAAAAACTATTTTTTTATTTTCATCTTTTACATTTTCAAAATGACAAAAAAGGAGAAGGGCCCGAAGCAAAAGTTTGGGCACCCTGCATGGTTAGTACCTAGTAACATCCCCTTTGGCAAGTATCACAGCTTGTAAACACTTTTTGTAGCCAGCTAATAATCTTTCAGTTCTTACCTGGGGGATTTTCACACATTCGTCTTTGCAAAAGGCTTCCAGTTCTACAAGTTTCTTGGGCTGTCTTGCATGCACTGCTCTTTTGAGATCTATCCACAGATTTTCAATGATGTTTAGGTCAGGGGACTGTGAGGGCCCGGGCAAAACCTTCAGCTTGTGCCTCTTGAGGTATTCCATTGTAGATTTTGAAGTGTGTTTTGGATCATCGTCTTATTGTAGGACCCGTCCTCTTTTTAACTTCAACTTTTTTACAGATGGTGTGATGTTTGCTTCCAGAATTTGCTGGTATTTATTTGAATCCATGCTTCCCTCGACCAATGAAATGTGCCCTGTGCCACTGGCTGCAACACAACCCCAAAGCATGATCGATCCACACCCATGCTTCAGAGTTGGAGAGGTGTTCTTTTCCTCCAAACATACCTTTGCACATTGTGGCCAAAAAGTTCTATTTTGATTTCATCAGTCCACAGGACTTGTTTCCAAAATGCATCAGGCTGATTTAGATGTTCATTTGCAAACTTCAGACACTGAATTTTGTGGCTAGGACGCAGGAAAGGTTTTCTTCTGATGACTCTCTCATGAAGGTCATATTTGTTCAGGTGTCGCTGCATAGTAGAACAGTGCACCACCACTCCAGGGTCTGCTCAATCTTTCTGAAGGTCTTTTGCAGTCAAACAGGGGTTTTTATTTGCCTTTCTAGCAATCCAACAAGCAGTTCTTTCAGAAAGTTTTCTTCATCTTCCAGACCTCACCTTGATCTCCACTGTTTCTGTGAACTGCCATTTCTTAATAACATTACGATCTGAGGAAATAGCTACCTGAAAACACTTTGCTCTGTTCTTGTAGCCTTCTCCTGCTTTGTGAGCATCAATTATTTTATTATTCAGAATGCGAGGGAGTTGCTTAGAGGAGCCCATGGCTGTTGATTTTAGAGACAAGTTTGAGGAGTCAGAGAATTTATACAGCTTTGAAATCTGCATCATCTGACCTTTCCGAACGAAGAATTTGAACAAGCCACAGCTAAATAAGCTAATTCAGGTCTGGAACCTTGGTAAAAGTTACCTGAGAACTCAAATGTATTGGGGTGCCCAAACTTTCGCATGGTGTTCCTTTTCTTTTTTCACTCTCCAATTGTACAAAACAAAAATAATACACAAATCTTGCAGAAAACGCTGAAAAGAAATGTGTCGTCTTTACCTTTATGCCTTTTGGTGATCAGTTCAGCTTCTGCTCACTTAACTATTCACAGTAACAGACATTTTCAGTAAGGGTGCCCTAACTTTTGCATGCCACTGTATATATTTGATACACACAAAAGTTCACCCGAACAAGAAACCAATACTACTGGAGTAGTAAAGAAAACATGGTGTGTAAAAAAAAAAAAAAAAAATCAGAGAAAATCCAATTAATGACCCTTTTTTTAAACTATGGGAACTATTATTTGGTCATAGAGTTAATGAGCTTGAAGTCCAACACATCTTGACAGCACTAAAAAGTACAATTAACTTTGCATGAGATTGTTGATTAATAAGTTCTGGCTCATAAGTCGATACCAGCAGTCCATAATTATAATGCTAAATGGAGCCTAAATTCAATTCCACAGCTCATTTGAATGGAAAATGAGGGCAAAGGCGCTTTTAATATTAACTGTGGCATTAGGGGCTTTCGTGTAAAGGATGCTGGTTACTAATGGCTTCTGGATTAAACCATCAGGACTCAGCTGAGAAGACATGATGATGATGATATCTTGTTCTCTGATTAGCTGTGTCAAAATGTAAACAATTATCAGACTTGCTTTAGGGTCTCTCTATAAAGTCTGCAAAGCAGAAACTTTACAACTAGAGGATGAAGAGGAGGGTTGTTGTGTGTGTGTGTGGGGGGGGGAGGGTTATTTTATTTTATTTTTTATATAAATTTAATTGATAAGTATCCATATCCTGGTTGGTTGGCTCCAACCCACTAGTATTTTCATCTCATCTCATCATCTCTAGCCGCTTTATCCTGTTCTACAGGGTCGCAGGCAAGCTGGAGCCTATCCCAGCTGACTACGGGCGAAAGGCGGGGTACACCCTGGACAAGTCGCCAGGTCATCACAGGGCTGACACATAGACACAGACAACCATTCACACTCACATTCACACCTACGGTCAATTTAGAGTCACCAGTTAACCTAACCTGCATGTCTTTGGACTGCGGGGGAAACCGGAGCACCCGGAGGAAACCCACGCGGACACGGGGAGAACATGCAAACTCCGCACAGAAAGGCCCTCGCCGGCCACGGGGCTCGAACCCGGACCTTCTTGCTGTGAGGCGACAGCGCTAACCACTACACCACCGTGCCGCCCTCCACTAGTATTTTTTTAAATTAATTTGCGCTAGTAGCGCTGGTGCAGCCCTGTGATGACCTGGCGACTTGTCCAGGGTGTACCCCGCCTTTCGCCCGTAGTCAGCTGGGATAGGCTCCAGCTTGCCTGCGACCCTGTAGAAGGATAAAGCGGCTAGAGATAATGAGAATGAGATGAGCGCTGGTGCAAATTGTTACTCTCATGCAGGATCTTTCTACATTATTATTATTATTATTATTATTATTATTATTATCCTAACATGTTTTAGGACACTATTTCTCCCTCAGTTTTCAACCAATCACCACCAAATTTCACATGAAGAATACCTCTGGGCTGAGTTAAGTTTGGTGCTGATCCGGATCACTAAACCAGAATCATCCATGAAAAACGGGCTTTTTTTTCCCTCACCAAGCGTCATTCTCTATCTCTTACCGTTCTGGATCTATCGGGTACAGTGACCAGACGTCCCAATTTGTAAGAGCTAGCGCAAATCACTGTGACCTTTAGTCACAGTATCTATCTAGTTGTTGTTGTTTGATTGATAGATCTAGCTAGCTAGCTCAGCATGGTAATCTGTTAAGAGAGTGGCTGTCTTGGGGGGTGGAAAACAACTTACAGTCTTTGAGGAAAAATCTACTACCACCATCAGTTGAAAGCATAAATAACTACTAGAAATTTCTAGAAAACGGAGGGATACAGAAACGTGGAAGCATGTCAATGGTTACTGTATATACATGACTTTTTGTGTTGGTGGAGAACTGGATACGCATTGCTAGATTAAAAAAAGAATTGAGCAATGGAGCTTTAAAAAAGTATCTCCATTAAGGTTAGGGTTATGATTAAGGTTAGGTGTCTAAATATATTCACTAAAGTATTGAGCTGGCTGCTGCTAAAAATGTGTGTAGGTACAAACCTAAATTTAAAACAGCGCTGGTGCACATAACAGTGAGTATGCTGAGTATTTCTCCTTTATCATATTCAGGACAATTATCTATCTATCTTCTCCTGCTATTGAAACATTCAATGTACAAGATATGATTTAAACGTGACGCCCGTGTGCTGCAGCGGAAAAAGCCTACTTTGTTCCATCTCAGAAACTGATCTACTCACCTACAGACTTCATCACACAGGACAGTCTCCAGGCAACAGCCTTTCCCTATGGATGCGTGTCCCTTAATACTATAGACTATACACATGCAGCATAAAACCAGCGAATGCACATGTGCCATACATTTAAATTTTATACATACAGGACACTTTTTTGATGGAATAAAAACATGTATTCTATTCCCTTCTAGCGGGTTTCATTCATTTGATTTGATAGCATGCAATATTGTTAGCATATCGCTTATCCTACGTGTATTACATCACTCTACTCAATTGAGGTATTTCACCTGACGTCACAGGGTCACGTGACGCCCCGGTGTCCGCCATTTTGAAGGTCAAGCTAGCTAATGTCAACAACATAGTAGCTAGTATGTTACTGTAGCAATGTTTACGTTCAGTCATTTGGATGACTGTTAAAACCTTTCAGTCTCAAGTTTTTCCTTTACTGTATTTACTAGTTTACTGTAATTATGATCCGGCAGCTATTTACACCGGATCCAGTGTAAATAGCTGCCGGAGCGCGCTCCGGCTTGCTCCCCCTCAAATTAAGCGGCGCGCTCCGGCTTGCTCCCGGAGTGCTCCGGCCGAGGTTCCGGAGCGCGCTGCTTAATTTGAGGGGGAGCAAGTCGGAGCGCGCTCCGGAACCTCGGCCGGAGCACTCCGGGAGGAAGCCGGAGCGCGCTGCTTAATTTGAGGGGGAGCAAGCCGGAGCGCGCTCCGGCAGCTATTTACACTGGATCCGGTGTAAATAGCTGCCGGATCATAATTACAGTAAACTAGTAAATACAGTAAAGGAAAAACTTGAGACTGAAAGGTTTTAACAGTCATCCAAATGACCTGAATGTAAACATTGCTACAGTAACATACTAGCTACTATGTTGTTGACATTAGCTAGTGCTAACAGCTAGCTGCTAGTACACTGCTACAACACAGACACCGACCCTAATAATACAGTTCTTGGTCATTGCCTGGTAACAGCAAATTTATAACGGGCCATGTCTCAACAGACTAAGAAGTTATTTCAATGACATTTAATAACATTTTGTTTATCCTGAGGACCGAAAGTAAATGAAAATGTGAACAAACCTTAGCTGTAATAAGATGGCGACCACCGGCTCCAGGGACGACCCACTGATGTAGGCATGTTACCCAGCCTGACACAAAATATTTGTAGGCATCCAAACTCTTATACGCTTTCAGATCAATACCTGTGTATGGCAATGGGTTTTTAACGACATAGGTATACAGATCATGTGGGCCGAAGTCAGGTAAAGACGAGGGCTTCGTGTACTTCCGTACGTCAGTGAACAATCCTGGTGGAAGCAGGTAAACGTCGTTCTCTAAGCCTGCTAACCTCAATTTTTGCAAATACCTCTCCCTCTGCTCGCCCTGTAAATGCCCTACGTCGCTGGATAGTGAAGGTGTTTTCTGCATCTCGCTCCTTTTTCTTTTATGTTTTTCGTTTGTCGCTTCCTCGCATTCAAACTGATTCGAGCCGTGCCGTCCAAAATGGCAGCCTAACGATGCATCACATGACTTGGTCACGTGGGTGAAAAACCTCAATAGATAACATGACGTCACGCGTCAGAGCTGGTGCGAATATCCAATGAGGGAGTTTTCTGCTGCGCACACGAAGAAGCATTTCTTTGTTCGCTGGGAAAGAGAAAGACGTGTTGAACACCCGAAAGGCTACTAAAACTTCATTAGATATTCTTCATGCAGACTTACAAGAGAAAAACATACTAACAGACATCAAAAAACTGGAAAAGAGACACATCGGCGACGTAAAGCTTTTGTGCTAGCGAGCGACTGTGCCAATTTGTAAACAAACATGGCTGCCAGGTTTGCTTCATTAAATATGGAAGATTTTGAGAGAATTTTTAAAGAGAGAGACACCATGGACACCTGAAAAAAATGTATAATAATAATATTGGCTGGCTTTTTTTCATGGTATATCAGATATATTCCATTCAGCTAGCACTCGTCTCCGATTCCAATTATTTAAATATTGAATAGAGTCATACAAATAAAACATTCCCTACCATGTTTAAGGAATAAAACACGACAGAGTAATGTTGATAATTTTCCTCACGGCATATCCTGAAATGTTTTATTCCTCTTGTACCATAAATTTTATTTATTTACAGTTTAACATTGTGGACTATCTCTGGAACAAGTTAGCTCCCATGTTTGGAAACGAAAAACCACAGTAGTTTTATCTCTGTTCGAAAGCACTGACGCTGGAGACTCCTTCCACACACACTAAATGAATGTCTCCTCACAGAAAACTTCACGATATTGACAATTACACATTTTCTGAGGGGAAAAAAAGTTTACACAGAGTCCATTACCAAATCCCTGCGTAAGTTATTACAGAATGTATTAGAACGATAATGTATCAGTCATATAAACCCGTGATTTGCTACTGCCAGAGCTGCTGCTATAGAAAATCAATCAAGAGTTCAACAAAACTATCGTATTAAAATAAAAAGCTCTACCATCATGTGACATTTAAGCTCTCGGGTACAGCAATGGCACAATAAACTGTAACTGCTGAAAATGCTAATGTTAATGTGACTTGACCGAATGTTCTAATGGTTTCCATTATGTGAATGCTTTCCAAAACTCGTTAATATAATGCACAATGGAAACCATTACACTATTAAGTCAGCAATCATTAGGATTGTCAGTAACACCATGACTAATGCACGCAGCAGTTCCCAGAGAAATACAGACGTGAACTTTCGGTAAGTGAGAAATTCTTCAAGGCCATTTTGCTGCACTTTCAGCTACGCTGCCTCGGAGTGATGCAGCTTCATACAGCATCGAGGCTTTGAAAAGCTGAGAGCAGAGCAGAATACAGATGTGAAGAGCTGGTTCCTGTGTAACGGCAAACTGTTTAACACGGACTTCCTTTTGAGACTGCAAATCTGTTTAGGCTATTGACATAAGCCAGGGTGAAGAAAGTACAGATTTTGAGAACAGGGAGCAGCTTGGTGATAGGGAGGTGCTTCGAGTCGCAATATAAGGAGTGGATTGTTTTACGTGGTTAGAACAGATCATCTGTACTCCATTGAGATCCAATTCTGATCTGAAAATCTGAAGATAAACACTCTAGTGCTGTAATTATTAATAGATTTTCTACTGAGTCAAGAGTTGTCTTTTGATATCATGGGGGGGAAAAACCCTAAACTCCTTCACATGCTTGAGATCATGGTATGTGTAGCAGTGTGTGTCATGACATAAAAAAAATAATAATAATTACACGTGTTAATCAGTTTAAGGCAAGGGCAAGCTAAATAAAAACAATGTTAAAAATCAAACTGCGTGATAAAAGTTATGAATCAAGTGTGTGTGATTTTAGACATTTCGGAAGAATTGTTTAGCTTGGTCCAAGTTCCTCAAGGCTTCTTTAAATGGCTGACAGTTCTAGCTTTTTACAGGGCAGAGGGTGAGGGTCCCATCTAAACCCTATGCGTGTAGTTGTTTATCTTCTGCGTGGTGTGAAGGCAGGGATACTCACAGTGGCGTTCTCCGTGAGAGTAGTCAGCAGAGGCGGCTCATCGCTCATGGTCCTGGCGAGAGTGTGCGCTTCCTGGATCAGAAGAAACACAAGCATGACAGGCAATCAGATAGACAGCTACTTTTCATTCAGCAGGCCCACTGGGTGTCTTGCTGACTCGCCTAATCTGTGAGCAGCTGCATTACAGCGACATGGCTCGGATGTTCACATCTTCCTCTCCTTTCTCACAGCTCCCCCCCAGTTTTGGCTTCACTTCAGGGACACGGATGTGAAAAGGTGCCAAAACATCCGAGATACGAGCGTGATGCTTTGCGGTCGACACATTTTTCCCTTTGCTTAAACACACCATTTGAAAGTCTTCTCAGTGTAGAATAAATAGTGGGTAATGATGGCAATAATAAAACATGAATAGTAGCAGCAGTGAGAGGGGATTTCAAGTATTTAACAGGAAATTAGATAATCAAAAGACGAAGACAAAACATGCCTTGAGGAGAACTGAGCAATCCTCGAGGATCAGATAACTACCTTCTCGTCTTATCATTTATTTTCTCACAAGAGTGCCATGTTTTAACACTTTTTTTTTAACCTTCACCAAGGAGAACATGTTTCTGGTGCAGTTTGTTTGTTGTAAGCAGAAACCTACCAACCTAATTTCCATAAAACTTGGTGGAAGGGTGTAGCACAGAAGAAACCAAAGAAGAAACTAATAAATTGCGGAGCAGATCTGAGTCATGTGGTGGATCTATGAATTTATTGACACTGTCGCTAACATTGCAAGATATGGCATCTGACCTTGGAGGATGTCTGCGGTCAACAATGCCATGCATCTTAAAATCTGGTAGATAGATGTCGGTAAAGTTAAATAGTAACAAAACATAGCCAATGTAGAAATACAATGACTCTCTATTGGAAATATATCCATACATTTGCATATGATAAGAATCCATGGTAGAGGTCTGCGCTCTCCAAGTGCCCTTCTAGTGTTGTGTGTTTGGCCCTGCTATTTTACTGTATTTATGGACCAAATTCCCTTACGGTGTTAGAAGAAAAATAATAAAATTGTTACAAGCAGGGAAATTTTATTTTTCTTCATTAGTCGACAAAATTCAAAGTATTAAAAAAAACAACAACAAAGGCTTCTTCTGGTTATTGTGGTTAAGCTTAAAGCAGTCATTGGTATTTTTAGAGCCCTCTGCTGCCTACAAAATAAACTGCAGGTAGATAAAATCTATTGGCCCTTTTCCACTACCCTTTTTCAGCTCACTTCAGCCCGACACGGCTCGCGTTTCGACTACCTCAGAGCAGCACGACTCGGCTCGCTTCAGCCCTGCTTAGCACCCAAAACTCGCACGGTTTTGGAGTAGGGCTGAAGCGAGCCAAACCGTGCCGAGTGAGGCTGGGGGCGTGAGCAGACACTCCCCTGTGCACTGATTGGTGAGGAGGAGTGTCCTCACACGCCCACACATGCCCTGCGAGCACGCTGGGATCTGTAAACACCGTAAACCCGGAAGAAGAAGAATTACGAGAATTTCTGAAGCCTTACGTGCCTCGCCTCATCTATACGCTCTTGCCAGTATCTGTTGGCGTTGTCGGTGACAACAAGCCACAGCACCAAGACCAGCAACACTAACGACTCCATGTCCTCCATGTTTATTGTTTACTATCCGGGTCATGAGACTACCGCTTAAAAGATCACTGATGTCACTGTTTGCGCCGCCTAACGACATCACGTGACTTTCGCTAACTCCACCCAATGTGTCCACCCACTTCCAGCCAGCACGGTTCAGCGCGGTTGTAGTCGAAATGCAACCCCAACAGCCCCACTCAGCTCGACTCAGCCCAACTCAGCATGGCACGGCTCAGCCCAACTCAGCCGCGTTGGTAGTGGAAAAGTGGCATAACTATTGCCCCTTTTCCACCAAAGCAGTTCCAGGGCTGGTTCGGGGCCAGTGCTTAGTTTGGAACTGGGTTTTCTGTTTCCACTGACAAAGAACTGGCTCTGGGGCCAGAAAAACCGGTTCCAGGCTAGCACCAACTCTCTGCTGGGCCAGAGGAAAGAATCGCTTATGTCAGCGGGGGGGTGGAGTTGTTAAGACCAACAACAATAACAAGACTGCGAAAGATCGCCATTTTTAAGCGCCAAGAAGCAGCAGCTGTACAAACGCGAAGTCATCCATTATTATTATTATTATTATTATTATTGTTGTTGTTGCTGCTGCTTCTTCCGCGTTGTTTTTGCTTCGATATTCGCGCCAAGGTTTATGCAAATGTAGCGACGTAACTGATGTATACAGCGACATAATGACGTATACAGCGATGTGATGACGTGGCTTCTCTTAGCACCGCGAGCTATGGAAAAGCAAACTGGTTCTCAGCTGGCTCGCAAGTTGAACGAGTTGTGAACCAGCACCAGCACTGGCCCCGAACCAGCCCTGGAACTGATTTGGTGGAAAAGGGGTATGTGTGCTGCCTTTTAGGGAAAAGCTACAGAGCTGGGCAGTTTGGGGTTTTTTTTTGTTTGTTTGGTTGGTTTTTTTTAGCTGACAGTTGAGTTTTTTTCAGGGCCAGAAAAAATAAAACAGGATTTTTTTTCTTAATTGAATTGAATATTGCTTGCAAGTCAACATTGGGAATTTTTAAGGTGTCTGAAACTTTACATTTTTTAAAGGTGTAGAAACACTTCAAAATATTTCAGACTGCACCGTTAAAGTGCCATTCCACCATTGGATGTATTCTTTGGCATAAAATACAATATATTTTGACAACATATATAAATGGTATCACTAGACAGAGAAATCTTTTAGCTTCAAAATGATATATCAAACATAATTTTTTGACAACGACAAGTATATTAATTTTGCGACCAAAGTCACCTACCCTTTTAATTTCCACGCGTGATGTCATCGGCAGGTTCCCCTTCTTGTGTACCACGTGACGTGTGACGTGGCACATATTATCAGCAATGGCGGATAGAACGCGATAAAAATAATACCAATAAATCTAGCTAATACCAATAAATCTAGCTAACTGAAAGATTAACTCAAAATTTTTCGCAATTTTTTTTGGCCCCCATATACGAGGAGAGATGACTCTCTCACTTTGGGGGTTTCCTGGTCTAAAAATAGACCGACACGTGGTACACAAGAAGGGGAACCTGCCGATGACATCACGCACGGAAATTAAAAGGGTAGGTGACTTTGGTCGCAAAATTAATATACTTGTTGTTGTCAAAAAATTATGTTTGATATATCATTTTGAAGCTAAAAGATTTCTCTGTCTAGTCATGTTGTCATAAAATATATTGTATTTTATGCCAAAGAATACATCCAATGGTGGAATGGCACTTTAAACTGTAAAATGTTTAAACATGGGCAGTGTTAGCTTACGAAAATTCAGTCATCTTCAGTAACTACTTTTATCCTCGTCAGGATCACAGTGGATATCCTGGGGACAATGTGTGAGGGAGGAATATACCCTGGAGGTGACATCAGTCACAGGGCACTTCACACATGCGCGCGCACACATACATTCGTTCATACCTAGAGTCACGAATCTACCGATCAGCAGGCGGGAAACAGGGAGAACTCAAAGGAAGCTCGCACTGAAACAGGGAGGACTTTCGAAACTCCACACAAACAGTAACCTGAGCTCAGGGAACCTGAATCTGTGAGACAGCAACCCCACCTCATGTGCCACATGCTGAAATTCATCTCATCTCATCTCATTATCTCTAGCCGCTTTATCCTTCTAATCGCAGGCAAGCTGGAGCCTATCCCAGCTGACTACGGGCGAAAGGCGGGGTACACCCTGGACAAGTCGCCAGGTCATCACAGGGCTGACACATAGACACAGACAACCATTCACACTCACATTCACACCTACGGTCAATTTAGAGTCACCAGTTAACCTAACCTGCATGTCTTTGGACTGTGGGGGAAACCGGAGCACCCGGAGGAAACCCACGCGGACACGGGGAGAACATGCAAACTCCGCACAGAAAGGCCCTCGCCGCCACGGGGCTCGAACCCAGGACCTTCTTGCTGTGAGGCGACAGCGCTAACCACTACACCACCGTGCCGCCACATGCTGAAATTTTCCCATAAAAATATGCAATCAT
Source organism: Neoarius graeffei (assembly GCF_027579695.1). Lineage (NCBI taxonomy): Eukaryota > Metazoa > Chordata > Actinopteri > Siluriformes > Ariidae > Neoarius > Neoarius graeffei. The sequence goes on along the minus strand of NC_083591.1, from coordinate 49,976,554 downwards.
TCTGTAAGTGTGAGAGCAAGTCTTTTATTTAACGAGACCATCAGTGACAGCGTAGCTCACTCCGGCACTCTATTCCACAAGGAACAATCTAATGTGGGTCACCTTGCGCAATAAATGTTGCAAGCTATATCCACCCTAGGAATACCGACCTATTTGCCAGAAAGAATCCAAAACGGCGAGAAGAAGCGACTTTTGTTGAACTGCTCATTAAGGCTTAATTAGTCCATAACTTCATTAATAATTAAGCAGAAGTTATATGCACCCTAGGTACCCCTACCTTCATGAGAGAAAGAATCAAAATCGGTGAAGAATTGAGGGAGAAGAAGTGATTTGTGTGGAAACTGCTCGTTAGGTCCAGCATATGTTGAATAGGGTGGTCCCAAAATTTTTTTTTTTTAAGATTTTGTTACGACCACCTTACCTTTTTTTTTTTTTTTTTTTTTTTTTTTTACATTGCCTAAAAGAATTTATTGTGCGAAATTTGGTTAAGATTGAACAATGTTTAGAGGTGCCACAAAGCCATTAAAGTTTTCACTCAAGACACAATATAAAATAATGTGGCTTATTAACTGTTTCATATTAATACAAACAATACAGTAATATAACTTCCTGTGTTCAAAGTAACAATAGCTATTACTTGTCTGTGATTTTCTAAACCCTTCGGTATTATGGTATCTTGTGGAGATAAAAGAACACACTAAGGCCAAGTTTACATTAGACCGTATCTGTCTCGTTTTCTTCGCGGATGCACTGTCTGTTTACATTAAACCGCCTGGAAACGCCGGGAAACGGGAATCCGCCAGCGTCCACGTATTCAATCCAGATCGTGTCAGCTCCGGTGCTGTGTAAACATTGAGAATATGCGGATACGCTGTGCTGAGCTCTAGCTGGCGTCGTCATTGGACAACGTCACTGTGACATCCACCTTCCTGATTTGCTGGCGTTGGTTATGTGACGCGACTGCTGAAAAACGGCGCGGACTTCCGCCTTGTATCACCTTTCATTAAAGAGTATAAAAGTATGAAAATACTGCAAATACTGATGCAAATACTGCCCATTGTGTAGTTATGATTGGCTTTAGGCTTGCCATCCTTCCACTTGCAAGTGGTAAGTGACCTGCGCTGGGATCACACACACAGCGGCTCAGTCCCAAATCACAGCTTGTTCACTTCACTCGCGCGCTCTGTGAGCTGCGCAGGGCCGGAGTGCGCACCCTCCAGAGGGCACTCGCTGTTCAGGGCGGAGTGATTTGGAGCGCAGGATGCCTGCGGAGCCGAGCGTATCCGTGTATTGGTGTTGCTGTGTGCACGCAAATATGTGTATTGGTGTTGCTGTGTGCACACTAATCGTTTTAAAAACATTAATCTGATGATCCGCTGATACGGTCTAATGTAAACATGGGCTAAGGACTTCCCTAGCAGAAGGAAGCTTTCTCCCAGACAGTTCCTTGGAAGTGGGACCAATTAACCAAACATAATTGTCCTTTCTGGTTTTATGCTTTGCACCACCGGTACTACTTGTATTACTGTTGCTAGCCATCTGAAAAACATAGAAAGAAAAACATTCATAACTTCATCAGCATATTACGATCAGTGCTCATTGTTTAAGAACCCCTTAGTGCATGAAAGTTAACCTTCTATCAGTCTATAAACTCTTCCTGCCTCTTCTTTTTCATAGAAGTGGCATATTCCCTCTAGAACTGTGACTTTTTGGGGGTTTGAGATCTTCTCTGCAACAGTCTACGCACCAACTAATGAGATGCTGTGTTCACACTTATACCGGTACGAAAGTGGTATAACTGTATCGATACAAAGTATAGACCCTTTTCAGTCACGTGACCTTCGTAAACGCGACCGCAATTTTGGACATGTAGTGGACTTCGGCTCGAATCAGTTTGAATGCGAGGAAGGCGACAAACATAAAAGAAAAAGGAGCGAGATGCAAAAAACTGTATTTACTAGTTTACTGTAATTATGATCTGGCAGCTATTTACACCGAATCCAGTGTAAATAGCTGCCGGAGCCAATGTCCGAGCTTGCCGGAGCGCGCTCCAGCCGGCCGCAAGCTAGCGCGCTCCGGAACCTCGGACGTTGGCTCCGGCAGCTATTTACACTGGATCCGGTGCAAATAGCTGCCAGATCATAATTACAGTAAACTAGAATGAAATGTTAACAGCAATGTAATGCCTTTTCTGGCTAATTTTATTCATCTTACCTCCAACAAAGTGGTCACTACACAAGCGTTGGTATGCCGCTATCCATCTTCTCCGTCGGTCAGCATCTACCGGGATCCGATAAAATGATAACCCTTGCCTTGTTTGTTGATGGTTACTACATCCAGGTGCACAACAATATAGTGGCATGATGGAAGTCTTGCTGAAAATAAACACTTTCTTTGCTGCCGTTCCTCAATGCTGGCTGTGGTAAACTACTGGGAGTACATGTCCAAAATGGCGGCCGCGTTTGTCGTGACATCACGTGAAAAGGGTCCTGTACAGTTTAGTGCATCTGTCCACACTAGCGAGAAATGTTTGCGTTTTTCTTTCACGGTAGTTGAAATGCGCGTGCGCGAAATGTTTCCGTGGTTACCGAGTAACTTCCTTCCGAGAATATATGGCATCCGTTATTTCGAGATCTCGAGAAAACAAAACAATTATTTCATGATCTCGAGAAAACAAAATTATTTCATGATCTCAGCTGGATCACTGTATCTCCGTCGGTAGAGATGAAGCCGGGCCAGTCTTCTGCGGAGGTGCCGCAGACTAATTTTGAAATGATCCCTTATTAAAAGACTTAATGCAATCTCTCCCTGTGTCTCCCTAATCAAAATATTGCCTTATTAGGTGATCGATTATTCCAGACATTCTAATGACCAAAGTTGCGTCTATACAGAATGAGAAATAGCCCCAAAGTCAGCATATCACAAGTCTCTTGGCGCACCTGAATGAACCATTTCTCAGCTGTTTTCTCGAGATCTCAAAATAACGGTTTTGTTTTCTCGAGATCTCGAATTAGTTGTGGTGTTTTCTCGAGTTCCTGAATTAATTATTTTGTTATCTCGGGATAACAAGGTGAATAAAAAAAAGGATTATATGAAGGGCCTCTCTCGGTTTCCGTACGGATGAAACAACGTGTGTGTGCTTTTTGTTGTCAATGTACAGTCTGTATTTCTGGTGGTCATTTATTCAGTCGAATCGTATAAAACGCGCGAGGCAGTTGAGAGAGAAACAAACGAGTCTCCGTACTTCACTATTTTATTCAGCGAAGACATCGATTGAGGTGTGTGACTTTGCGCATGCGCATTATATTTGTATCGATACAGAGCCGCTTCATCTGTCCACACTACAGCGAAGCGCTACAGTACCGGTACTGTACCGGTATGAAACCTATACATTTGTGGGTTTCGTACTGATACAGTTATACCGCTACAGTACCGGTATAGTTGCTAGTGTGGACAGGTGTTGCGGTACGAAAGTAGCTTCGTATCGGTACAAAATCCCTAGTGTGGACAGGGTATTAATGGCTTAACACGATTTGCAACCTCGTGTGGCACCTCTAAATATTAACCAATTTTTCTGAAATTTTGCTTGTTTCCTTCTTTTAGCCTATGTAAAAAAAAATGGTAGGGTGGTCGGAATGTTTTGGTAAAAAAAAAAAATTTCCCATACATTTCGGGACCAGGGCGGCACGGTGGTGTAGTGGTTAGCGCTGTCGCCTCACAGCAAGAAGGTCCTGGGTTCGAGCCCCGGGGCCAGCGAGGGCCTTTCTGTGCGGAGTTTGCATGTTCTCCCCGTGTCTGCGTGGGTTTCCTCCGGGTGCTCCGGTTTCCCCCACAGTCCAAAGACATGCAGGTTAGGTTAACTGGTGACTCTAAATTGAGCGTAGGTGTGAATGTGAGTGTGAATGGTTGTCTGTGTCTATGTGTCAGCCCCGTGATGACCTGGCGACTTGTCCAGGGTGTACCCCGCCTTTCGCCCGTAGTCAGCTGGGATAGGCTCCAGCTTGCCTGCAACCCTGTAGAAGGATAAAGCGGCTAGAGATAATGAGATGAGATGAGATTTCGGGACCACCCTAATGTTGAACTGTAAAATACACTATGAAAGATGTGTATTAGTGTGAGTCAGTGTCTCAGGATACACTCTGGAGTCATGTGGTGTTTACTGGACTGTGACTCTGCTGTAAGTGACAGCATTTGTGACAATCCTACATAACACACTGCTTACCATGCTGTACTGCAGTGCACACGCTAACCACACAGTGCGCACACACACACACACACACAGAGTGAAATCATCTGCTGAGTTCATTCTGTGTAGGAGTTCATTTAATGTGTCTGATTTTGCTACACACAACAAATGGAAAACAACAAAGCTCCGTACAATAAGAGCACTTCAAAGCCCACCTGTCCTGATTGCCCTCATCCTCATTTTTTCATCTCTAACAAAAACACGAATGTTCTCTCTCTCTCTCTCTCTCTCTGTCTCTCCACGGAGATTCAAGGCAGACTGCAGTGCTCTGAGCTCTCTTATGATAAGTCTGTTGCTGGTTGGCTGATTTCAACCATTACTGTGAAACCAGTCATTGAGGAAATCTCAAAAGGAGAAAAATAGCAGCATTTGTTCAGCTGAAACCCTTTAATGGTTTTGTATAACCTACTCAGATCTATATTGCAGCCTTTCTGCTTTTATAGACCTTTGCATCTCAGTCAAGGAGATCTTTCATTCGGTATACACGATAAAATGAGAGATTACTCCATAAACCCTGATTGCCTGAGCCAAAACAAATTGAACATTTTTACATCCCGAACAAATACGGTGGGTAAAAAGTGTTAGTCTATACACATTCACTGGATATGTGCAATCGCGCACTCTGATTGGCTACTCTACTCATAGGATATCAGCTCATATAAAGTGAGGAGAGAAAAACAAAATGGCGGAGCGTGTTGCTGAAACAACCGAGAATGAAATAAAAACTCTACTCCAAAACAAAAAACCCAAAAAATAACAAAAAAAGCAACAAAATATGGAATGAAAGTATTTGATGGTAAGAACATATCTTTTTTTTTTTTCAAGAATTATTATTATAGCATTTTTCACAAATTGCTACTGTCATTTCATCGGTTTGTTTACATTCTAAGCGGATGATTTTGTGGGATGGTTTGTATAAAGTTTTTATTTATTGAATTTGCAAAAAATAAAAATGTTCCATTTCTCAGTGTCAAGTGAGTATGGATAGTGTGTGTCTATATAATTATATATATAAAATTTACCAGCTGGGAGGCCCGTATCATGAAATACCGTGACCGAGGTCTTGACAATACTGACCGAGGTCACGGTATTTCACAATACGGACCGACCTTAAGCTGGTAAATAATATATTTATTTTTTTCTTTACCAAATTCTAACAGAAAATGAGAGCGCCTGCAAGGGAAAACGAAGCCAAGGCAAGCTGGCATTTTGAATCCTCATTCACGGCTGTAATGCAAATGGCTTCCTCCTCGGTATACAAGTGCCCTTCCATGGCAGGTAAAAAAACCCTACATTTTGCCACCTATGTAGTCCCCTATTTATACAAAATTGAGTCATTCAGGATTCAGCCATGCTTTTGCTCGGCGTTAGCAACAATTACAGGTTTTCGGCTTTCTCCTGAAATGTTTTCTTTTATTTCGTCTTCATCAGGGTAGTAAAGCTCACTTTCACTGTGAACACTGTCATTATTGCTATCCGTGCTGTAAAATTAATGCTATTACACTGAGAAATGCGAAAATAAATGTTGACAAAAAATTGCTACTATTTTTGTTGTTGCTGTGAACGAGCAAGTCGCCAGAGGTCCGTAACTGGGGTCCGTATCGTAGGATTCCAGACCACTCACGAGCCAATCAGAGCGCACAATTTGATGGAAACCAGACCACGAAAAAAAAAACAGTTATTCCACTCAATCTCATCATACATGGTTTATAGCCGACTTGGTGCTACGCGCCTCGTCGACTATGAGCTCATGTACGACTCGATTTTGTGGAATAATTGCTAAATGTATATACAAAACATTGTACCATTTTGTGTCAGCAAGATGGATTTTCTTTGATAACAGTTTTTTGACAGCTTATTGTTTTAAAAATGGTCTCTTGTTGTATTATAAGCAGTGAAGCTCTAGAGCTCTAATGGATTTTACAGCAGTCATTATTCCCTGTGTACCAGGGCTTTACATTAACTTTTTTGCTCACCGGCCACTGTGGCTAGTGGTTTTCCCGAGTCACTAGCCATTCAGCCTTTTCACTAGCCACAATTTTTTTTGCCAGGAAATCACAGTTTTTTTCTTCACCATGATATGTTAAAGTACGGAAGATCTAGATTTAATTATGAATGGCAGCGTATAATATCTCTACAGTCGCACTCAAGTATTCAGTGCTGTTAAGCTAGCTCCCTATATGAAAACATGCAACCAATTCAGACAAAAATACAAAGAGTATTCTGTTTATTGAACTCAAATTCAAGCCCCTTACAATATGAAATATCGTATAATATGAAAAATAACATTCAGTACAACTGAACTGATTCTAATATTAAAAGTCCAATTCAAAACATTTATCATTGAAAAACATTTGATGTTTTGATATGCAAGTATTATGTATATTATCAAGTATTATTATGTATAATCTATTAATAGTGTGTGTGTGTGTGTGTGTGTGTGTGTGTGTGTGTGTGTGTGTGTGAACATGTGTAGAGAGAGACATTAAATATCCTCATTACATTCATCATCAGATGAGTCTGAATGGTCCATGAAAAATGGTCTTCGTGACCTGAGGCTTCCAGCAGGCCGCAAGTTGATAGCTGGGGCGAGATCAACTTCTTACCAATCGCATGAACGTTTCTAAACAGCAGCTCCATCCTCTCCAGCTCAGCCGACTTCATGACAGCCAGGGACTGAAAGCAATGCTGTCCTGTAGTGACCAGCCGTCTTTGCCTGTTTTGATGTTATAGTACCGATGTGTGCATTTGACTTTTCGTGGTCCTTTATAGTTTCGAGTTTAAAATTACTGGTGCCTGTCTTTGCCAGACTTTCTACAGTCTTCGCAATACAGGGTATTTTCGGTTTTGCTATGAACTAGCCAGTCTCACCCGAACTTCCATTTGTCATTGAACTGTCTTATCTTCCTATTAGCGTCTTGTTCATCTCCATGGCCCTAGCCAGCTCTGAGGCCCCCGAGGTCTGGACCTTGGTCATTTTTAAGAACTGAAAATACATTTGTACACTAAATATTCAACTGGATAAAAAAAAAGAATAACATTAAAACGTCTCCGTAAAAAGTGCATTGTTAATTATGTTAAACGCCGATTCTGTCTTCTGTGTCTGTTTCGCGCGCGGTTCTGAGGCCAAGAACACAAAAGCGAATGAGCCCGTGACTCGGCGGAGGAACGCAGTGCAGGAGACACGGGGTTTCCATGGTAACCATCAGCACACTTTCATGAAGCTGTTAAATTGACATTTTCGAAGCAGCGCAGTTGTAGCCTGCCTTGTTTGTGATTTTAAAAATAAATCATTCGATAAGCCAAAGCAATAGAGGGGAAAGTTTCAACTTATGTTTGCCTTGGATAACTTTGCCTAAAACATGGTGGTGTATACTGATTTTTTTTCCTAGAATTTTTTTGTGTAGGTGTAACGGATGCCAGATTGTTAATGTATTTTAGTTCCATAGACTACATGGTTAGGGTATCTTTTGTCCTCATTGCTTGGGCCAGATCAAACCATTAAACAGGGATGAGAATTTTCCGCCGATCGGCGGATTTCCAACTTTTTCAGACCAAAATGATCGTTTTTGAGATCGATGTAACTCCGTTGAGAAATTTTCGGGGGGGGGGTATGGTTAACGATCTGTGGTCACCTTATAACGTCTTGATTCTTGGTGGGCTCCGGGTTAACACACTCGAGTCTTTCGACATGTCGTAATTAACATTCACTTTTGCGACAGTGTTCGACTTATTTGCGGTAGAATTTTCAGGAATCCCATCGCGTGCAGTGTATAAACACAAGTACGCATGCTCTCCACACGTGGCTTGCAATCACCGTTCACCGACCGTGCACACTGTTTGACGATACGCATTGTTAACATCGGAAAGACACGTATTCAGGTGGGATATTTTAGCATATCGACAATGGCAAAAGTCCTAGATAAGAAAGAAGAGGATCGAGCGAGGGAGATTGATAAAGGTGCAGTAATAAAGAACTGTTTTCGATGGGCTTGGTTAGAAAGAACACTGAATGTCGAGATCACAACGAAGCTCAGTGATCACATACGGAAAATAGACGTCCCAGGAAAAGTACTTTGCTCATTGTGTTCTGACATGATAAACTACGCTAGTAGAGGGGCAAGGACTATTGAACTTCACATATACACCAAAAAACACAAAGGTAGGTCGAAAATTATTTTGCCTGTTCAATGATTCATTATATTATTTATAATGTATATTGCACGAATCAATGCCATGGTGTGTGTGTTTTTATATATAAGTAAGTGTATCATTTATAAATGAGGTTAGCTTATCTAATGTAGCATGTTGAGGAGAATCATAGTATCATATCTATATTTCTGATAAAATTTTAGGTATGATACCATGTATAACTCTCCTACTTATTGCTCATTTCATGGGGGGGAATTGCTGGCGTGTGCCGCGCGGGAGCATCTGCCCAAATTTTTTAGGCCGAGATGAATTTATAGTTTTTGATTTAAAAAAAATTTCCAATATGTAATGCCCATTGTACATGCCTGTTCTTTAATTCAAAATCACCATCTTGATCTTCAAATTGACCATATGGTATATGTATTACATTACACAACATCCTGTCCAGATAAAACCTCGTTAGTACACACAACAGTTGAAAGGGAAGTGATAAGTGATGTTGAATGTTGCCTGCTTAATATGCAAGACCTCCTGCTACCATGATAACATCAGAAGAAAGCTTAAGAGAATTATATGATAGAACTTTTTTCTGGTTTGCACTTCATTTTAAAGGATTAGAGTATTCAAAGACATGAATAGCAAAAATGCAGAAATATAATACTGTAGAGCTCGTTTATATTAAAAGGTGCATTGATTTTTTGAAATCATCAAATGTGAATTGATTAAAAACAAGTCTCTTGTACCACATTAATCATTTTCACCTGGTAGTCCACCAGGAAGGGGAATTTATTTCCAAATAAATTGCAACTTTTTGCTGATAAAATTAATGGTTTTGGGGTAAAAAAAAAAAAAAAGCCAAAAATCATTAGCTCCCGCCCCCTAGGCCCCCACCGGGGCTCTGCCCCTGGGCCCCGCTGGATGCCTGCGGCCCCCAAACCCCCGGCTTTTTTCAGACTTTTTTAATATTTTTCATTCTCATCCCTGATTAAACAAGCTTAAATTATTCTTACTCTTGCCACATACATGATTTTTTTTTCAAAACTGATGATATTCAGTTCAAACACCATTAAAAGTAATTTCAGGAATAGATCTCTTGTGTGATGTGTAATTCACCCCTCTCATTTAAATATGTCGAACATTTTTCAGCGTGCGCTTTGCGCATCACTGACCTCGGTGATTTTAAAATGCTGCCTCCGGCCCTGCTCATCTCTGCCCCTTTTTTCCTGAGCAGCAGGGTTTGAAACTCCAGCTATATGCCACCACATAGTGCGCTTGTCAGTCGTCAGCAACTTTGTTGCTTCGTTCATTAACCGCAGGTTACCGTATCATTGATTTTATCTGAGACGTTAACGAACGTTCTAAACGATTCTAACATGTTGTCAGAATGTTTATGCAGGTGCTCATGGGAGTTGTAGGCGCATAATATTACATTGCAATGCGTTTATTATATAAGATGCCTTCAGAGAAAACTACAATTAAAATATATTGTCATGCCACAGAATAAACCACCCGCCAAAGTGGCTAGTGAGACTAAAGTCATTACCCGCCAAGGCCGAATTTTACCCGCATTTGGCGGGTGCTAATGTAAAGCCCTGCTGTGTACACTGTTACATGCAAATGAGTTAGCATGAGGTGCACCATCATTTCCGAAAATACAGTATTTCATGATGAAGGCCGTTTTCAAGCCTGCTCTTCAGATACATTCAGTTCAATATGAGGCAGGATGACAACACCAAGTGATTTTAAACTCAGGTGGGGTTTACATTAGACCGTATCAGCGGATCATCAGATTAACGTTTTTAAAACGATTAGCGTGCACACAGCAACGCCAATACACGATTCGCGTGCACACAGCAACGCCAATACACGGATACGCTCGGCTCCGCAGGCATCCTGCGCTCCAAATCACTCCGCCCTGAACAGCGAGTGCCCTCTGGAGGGTGCGCACTCCAGCCCTGCACAGCTCACAGAGCGCGCGAGTGAAGCGCACGAGCAGTGATTCGGGACTGAGCCGCTGTGTGTGTGATCTCAGTGCATATCAGGCATGCGCGTCACTTACCACTTGCAAGTGGAAGGATGGCAAGCCTAAAGACAATCATAACTACACAATGGGCAGTATTTGCATCAGTATTTGCAGTATTTTCATACTTTTATACTCTTTAATGAAAGGTGATACAAGGCGGAAGTCCGCGCCGTTTTTCAGCAGTCGCGTCACATGACCAACGCCAGCGAATCAGGAAGGTGGATGTCACAGTGACGTTGTCCAATGACAACACCAGCTAGAGCTCAGCACAGCGTATCCGTGTATTCTCAATGTTTGCACAGCACCGGACCAGACACGATCTGGATTGAATACGTGGACCCTGGCGGATTCCCGTTTCCCGGCGTTTTTCCCGGCGTTTTAATGTAAACGGACAGTGCATCCGCGAAGAAAACGAGACAGATACGGTCTAATGTAAACTTGGCCTCAAAGTACTCTTGCCATACCACAGATTAGTGCTGCAATGGATTATAATCCACTACATATTGATTACAATCATCTCACACATCTTTCATTTTGGTCTCAAGTTACATAATATCACAACCTTTTCTCACACTTGAAGAGCTTTTAAGATAAAGGCTGAAAGAGAGAGAGAGAGAGAGAGAGAGAGAGAGATTAATGTCTTCAGCTATACAACTTTACCCACAGATTATGCCCAACTAAATAAGCAAATCCCTCAGGAACAGCTTGACTCTAAAACTAAACACACATCTGACTATTTGACTATGGGAACCTCCTACGCATGTTATACTCCAGCCATAAAACCTCTCCACTTGAATGTACTGCACACATCCAATTCATTTTCAGGCAAGACCATTAACAGGCATTAACATGTCCCCGTCCTCGCCCCCACGCATACAATCTCCATTAAGCCAGGCCGTAATGGCTCCTGAACATGAGCAATGTACGGCAGCTCTGGACTTAGAGTGGCCTGTTTCTAGCCAATGTGTATTCATGAGGAAAGGAAATCTCTTCAGTGCAGTAAAGCACCTCCAGGGCCCATGTCTCACTTTCTCTCTCCTACCCACAAACACACACGTACACACTTCCTTGCTAATGCTCAACAAGGCCTGAGCTCACTGTTTAGGGCAATCAGAAAGCTAGAGTGGTGAGGTCATGTTAATTTAACCATGCTTCAGTGATGAAGGAGTCACCAAGGTCAGAGATTCTCAGTTCAGCCCTCATGACTAACTCGAGACGGGGTGTGTTAGGAGCAGAGAAGGAGCCCTGAATAAACAAAGAGTCCAAGCACAAGACAGTTATCCTGAAATATTTGGGTTGAAGGAATACTCTGTTGTTTTTTCAACCTAATCTCTAACAACTGTACCTGTAGCACATGCAATCACATTCATCTTGACGTCATTCACCGTAAACGACTTGTTTTTAATGTAAAGCTGAAAACAGTTTTGGAGTCGTCAATAAAACTAAAATAGTTTTCAGAACCCATTCTGGTTTTTTGGGGTTTTTTTTTTTTGGTAAATTCAGCTCTAAAGCTCTCGGTTTCATCCTTTGAGTGATGGACCGCCTTTTTTTTTTTTTTTTTTTACACAGAAGAATTTGTGGCTATTTCATACCATTGTAGTTGTGTGGAACAAATTGATCAAACCTGCCACAAAAACCTTCAGGAAAATGGTAAGAAACCAGAAATATTTGTTCCAGTGTTGGAACAATGACTAAAATTCAAACAGCCTTGGTAAGACTCTTCCTCATGTCCTATATTACTGGATGTAACTGTTGCCATTTTGAACTTTCTTTATATAATAAGTCCATTCATTCATTTACAGTAAGCACTTTATCCTGGGAACACTGGGCGGGACATGAGGCAGGAACACACCCTGAATGGGGCAACATGCCCAGAGAGTCACACTTCGGAGAGATTTATTGTAACCAGTCCACCAACTGGCATTGTTTTGGGAAGTAAGGAAACTGGAGAACCCAGAAGAAACCCATGTAGACATGGAAAGAACTTACATAATTTCTCACAGGCATTAATGCAAGCTCAGGACTGAACCAGGAGCTGTGAAGTAGCAATTATTCTTCTCATCTCATTATCTCGAGTCGCTTTATCCTGTTCTACAGGGTCGCAGGCAAGCTGGAGCCTATCCCAGCTGACTACGGGCGAAAGGCGGGGTACACCCTGGACAAGTCGCCAGGTCATCACAGGGCTGACACATAGACACAGACAACCATTCACACTCACATTCACACCTACGGTCAATTTAGAGTCACCAGTTAACCTAACCTGCATGTCTTTGGACTGTGGGGGAAACCGGAGCACCCGGAGGAAACCCACGCGGACACGGGGAGAACATGCAAACTCCACACAGAAAGGCCCTCACCGGCCACGGGGCTCGAACCCGGACCTTCTTGCTGTGAGGCGACAGCGCTAACCACTACACCACCGTGCCGCCTGCAATTATCCTTATATAACTATAAATATGCTGTTGGAATGGGGAGCCCAGGATTTCATCCCTGGTTGGGAAATCCTTATGACCTAAATCACACATTCTGGGCAAAGCTGCATTCTCCAGCACCGAGGTACTTGTTTCAGGTATATGAGAGAGAGAGAGAAGAAGAAAGAAAAATAAAATCTCTCTCTCTTCTCTCTCTCTTTCTTTCTTGCTTGCTCTCTCAGAATTGAGAGAGAGAGAAGAAGAAGAAGAAGAAGAAGAGAGAAAAAACTCCTCTTTCTTATGAGAAAGAACGAAAGAAAGACTTCTCTCTATCTCTCTCAAAAAGAAACTCTCACTCTCTGAGAGAGAGAGAGAGAGAGAGAGAGAGTTTCTTTTTGAGAGAGATAGAGAGAAGTCTTTCTTTCGTTCTTTCTCGAGAGAGAGAAATAAAGAAAGAAAAATAAAATCATATATATAATAAACTCATAATAATCTTCTCTTGGATGGGGCACATCCAACTCCAACCCTCCAGCAACCTGCAGAAATGTTCTGTTTAAGCCATACATTGAAATGTGAGTCTGCATCATCACGGGCGCGCGCGTGAGCGTGCGTGTGCGCGCACGCACCGCATTTGCATTCGGGGAGGATGAGGATGAGGATCCCCATTCCTCAAGGAGAGAAGCACTTGCGCATCCCCCAAACCCGCCATCGCAGCACAGAGGGAGAGACGGGGTCAGAAAGCTGAGATGCGATCATCATCTGAACCCTGAAAAACCTCCATCCTCACCGCCACATTCAGTCCCACCTTCATTCCCTACCCCCACCCCCACCGACCCCCGTTATTATAGTTTATTACATCACAGTGCTGGCGTTTCCTCACCAACATCAGCACCGATGCACAAATCACGCCTCGTGTAATCAGGCGGGCCGCATCATCCTCATCCTCATCCTCCTCATCAGCATCACTGAAACACAGCTGCAGCTGCAAAGCTCCTTTCAGTATCACACATCTGTCTCACACCTCACCACACGCGTGAAAATTACTCGCTATTTCGACGTCCATGCAGCTTCTAATAAACAATTCAATTCGTTTTTACCAGCTTGTTTTTTTTTTTTTTTAAACACAGCCCAGAAACGGCGAGTGAAATGTCTGAGTGTAAACACAGTGTGCTCTCTGAGACAAGCAGGGAATCACTCACCTAGTTGGGATTCATGCGGCTCTTCACTGGGTGCCTTTAATTTTCCTCCTAAAGCTCAACGTAGTTATGAATGAACCTCAGGCTTGTTAGGACACGCCCACCAGCCGGTTGTGGATGGACACCACGTGACTTGAGGAGGCGGCGCGAGCAGCGGGATTCCTCCGCGCCATCGGACCCGGGCTGCGTCCCAAACCGCACATCACTGGCGCTTCCTTAGCTGTTCTGCTCACATGGGCTGCTTTTTTTCATGCAGATTTCTTTTAAACTTCCACAATATAAACCTGAGACAAAGGCAGTGCTGCAATCAGGATTAGATTAGGTCCTGATGATTTTGCTCGACAATTTAATTTCAGTTAATCCGCAATTAATAATTTGGGATTAGTTGTTATTGCAGGGCGGATTCTATTAAAAAAAACAGCAATAGCTAATGTTACTCTGTATCAAGATTCGTGATATTGTTGCTTTGTTTCCATCACCTTTATAAACAAACAAATACACAAACAAGAACTTTGGAGAATGTCTTGAAGTTTAATCTCGGCCATTTCAGGAACTTAATCTCAGCTGTGAGATTATTCCAAGGCTAGTATACAGTAAATCCAAAAATGACGTAAATGCAATCCTATCTATCTATCTATCTATCTATCTATCTATCTATCTATCTATCTATCTATCTATCTATCTATCTGTCTGTCTGTGGTTTTGGTGGTGGTAGTGGTTTCGAGTTTGCTGCATCT